>NW_027454923.1:0-52927 GCF_040206685.1 Ascaphus truei | reverse complement strand
TCCTTCTCCCCCGCCGGACCCTCTTCCTCCTTCTCCCCGTCGGACCCTCCTCCTCCTTCTCCCCGTCGGACCCTCCTCCTCCTTCTCCCCGTCGGACCCTCCTCCTCCTTCTCCCCGTCGGACCCTCCTCCTCCTTCTCCCCGCCGGACCCTCCTCCTTCTCCCCGCCGGACCCTCCTCCTTCTCCCCGTCGGACCCTCCTCCTCCTTCTCCCCTCCGGACCCTCCTCCTCCTTCTCCCCCTCAGACCCTCTTCCTCCTTCTCCCCTCGGGACCTTCCTCCTCCTCCTCCCCGCCTGCCCCTCCTCCTCCCGCCTGCCCATCCTCCTCCCCGCCTGCCCCTCCTCCCCCGCCTGCCCCTCCTCCTCCCCGCCTGCCCCTCCTTCTCCCCGCCTGCCCCTCCTCCTCCCCGCCTGCCCCTCCTCCTCCCCGCCTGCCCCTCCTCCTCCCCGCCTGCCCCTCCTCCTCCCCGCCTGCCCCTCCTCCCCCCCGCCTGTCCCTCCTCCTCCCCGCCTGTCCCTCCTCCTCCCCGCCTGTCCCTCTCCACCCGCTCGCCTCCTCCTTCTCCCCGTCAGACCCTCTTCCTCCTCCCCGCCGGACCCTCTTTCTCCTTCTCCCCGCCGGACCCTCTCCCTCCTTCTCCCCGTCGGACCCTCTCCCTCCTTCTCCCCGTCGGACGCTCCTCCTCCTTCTCCCCGCCGGACCCTCCTCCTCCTTCTCCCCGCCGGACCCTCCTCCTTCTCCCCGCCGACCCTCTTCTCCTCTCCCCGTCGGACCCTCCTCCTCCTTCTCCCCGTCGGACCCTCCTCCTCCTTCTCCCCGTCGACCCTCCTCCTCCTTCTCCCCGTCGGACCCTCCTCCTCCTTCTCCCCGTCGGACCCTCCTCCTTCTCCCCGTCGGACCCTCCTCCTTCTCCCGTCGGACCCTCCTCCTCCTCCCCTCCGGACCCTCTTCCTCCTTCTCCCCTCGGGACCCTCCTCCTCCTCCTCCCCGCCTGTCCTCCTCCCCCCGCTCCCTCCTCCTTCTCCCCGTCGAACCCTCTTCCTCCTTCTCCCCGTTGGTCTGTCCCTCCTCTCCCCGCCTGCCCCTCCTCCTCCCCGCCTGCCCCTCCTCCTCCCCGCCTGCCCCTCCTCCTCCCCCGCCTGCCCCTCCTCCTCCCCGTCTGTCCCTCCTCCTCCCCGCCTGTCCCTCCTCCTCCCCGCCTGCCCCTCCTCCTCCCAGCCTGCCCCTCCTCCTCCCCGCCTGTCCCTCCTCCTCCCCGCCTGCCCCTCCTCCTCCCCGCCTGCCCCTCCTCATCCCGCCTGCCCCTCCTCATCCCCGCCTGCCCCTCCTCAACCCGCTCCCCTCCTCCTTCTCCCTGTAGGACCCTCCTCCTCCTTCTCCCCGTCGGACCCTCTTCCTCCTTCTCCCGTCGGACCCTCTTCCTCCTTCTCCCCGCCGGACCCTCTTCCTCCTTCTCCCCGCCGGATCCTCTCCCTCCTTCTCCCCGTCGGACGCTCCTCCTCCTTCTCCCCGTCGGACCCTCCTCCTCCTTCTCCCCGCCGGACCCTCCTCCTTCTCCCCGCCGGACCCTCCTCCTCCTTCTCCCCGTCGGACCCTCCTCCTTCTCCCCGTCGGACCCTCCTCCTTCTCCCCGTTGGACCCTCCTCCTCCTTCTCCCCGTCGGACCCTCCTCCTCCTTCTCCCCGTCGGACCCTCTTCCTCCTTCTCCCCCTCGGACCCTCTTCCTCCTTCTCCCCTCGGGACCCTCCTCCTCCTTCTCCCCTCGGGACCCTCCTCCTCCTTCTCCCCGTCGGACCCTCTTCCTCCTTCTCCCCGTCGGACCCTCTTCCTCCTTCTCCCCGTTGGACCCTCTTCCTCCTTCTCCCCGTCGGTCGGTCCCTCCTCCTTCTCCTCCTCCCCGTTGGTCGGTCCCTCCTCCGTCTCCTCCTTCTCCTCCTCCCCGCCTGTCCCTCCTCCTCCCCGCCTGTCCCTCCTCCTCCCCGCACTGCCCCTTCTCCTCCCCGCCTGTCCTCCTCCTCCCCGCCTGTCCCTCCTCCTCCCCGCCTGTCCCTCCTCCCCGCCTGTCCCTCCTCCTCCCCGCCTGTCCCTCCTCCTCCCCGTCTGTCCCTCCTCCTCCCCGCCTGTCCTCCTCCTCCCCGCCTGTCCCTCCTCCTCCCCGCCTGTCCCTCCTCCTCCTCGCCTGTCCCTCCTCCTCCTCGCCTGTCCCTCCTCCTCCCCGCCTGTCCGTCCTCCTCCCGCCTGTCCCTCCTCCTCCCCGCCTGTCCCTCCTCCTCCCCGCCTGTCCCTCCTCCTCCCCGCCTGTCCCTCCTCCTCCCCGCCTGTCCCTCCTCCTCCCCGCCTGTCCCTCCTCCTCCCCGCCTGTCCCTCCTCCTCCCCGCCTGTCCCTCCTCCTCCCCGCCTGTCCCTCCTCCTCCCCGCCTGTCCCTCCTCCTCCCCGCCTGTCCCTCCTCCTCCCCGCCTGTCCCTCCTCCTCCCCGCCTGTCCCTCCTCCTCCCGCCTGTCCCTCCTCCTCCCCGCCTGTCCCTCCTCCTCCCCGCCTGTCCCTCCTCCTCCCCGCCTGTCCCTCCTCCTCCCCGCCTGTCCTCCTCCTCCCCGCCTGTCCCTCCTCCTCCCCGCCTGTCCCTCCTCCTCCCCGCCTGTCCCTCCTCCTCCCCGCCTGTCCCTCCTCCTCCCCGCCTGTCCCTCCTCCTCCCCGCCTGTCCCTCCTCCTCCCCGCCTGTCCCTCCTCCTCCCCGCCTGTCCCTCCTCCTCCCCGCCTGTCCCTCCTCCTCCCCGCCTGTCCCTCCTCCTCCCGCCTGTCCCTCTTCCTCCTTCTATCCTCCGGACCCTCTTCCTCCTTCTATCCTCCGGACCCTCTTCCTCCTTCTATCCTCCGGACCCTCTTCCTCCTTCTATCCTCCGGACCCTCTTCCTCCTTCTATCCTCCGGACCCTCTTCCTCCTTCTATCCTCCGACCCTCTTCCTCCTTCTATCCTCCGGACCCTCCTCCTCCTCCCCGTCGGTCGATCCCTTCTCCTCCTCCTCCTTCTCCCCGTCGGTCGGTCCCTCCTCCTCCTCCCGTCGGTCGGTCCTCCTCCTCCTCCTTCTCCCCGTCGGTCGGTCCCTCCTCCTCCTCCTTCTCCCCGTCGGTCGGTCCCTCCTCCTCCTCCTTCTCCCCGTCGGTCGGTCCCTCCTCCTCCTCCTTCTCCCGTCGGTCGGTCCCTCCTCCTCCTCCTCCTCCCCGTCGTTCGGTCCCTCCTCCTTCTCCCCGTCGGTCCCTCCTCCTCCTCCTCCTTGTCCTCCTTCTTCTCCCCGTCGGTCGGTCCCTCCTCCTCCTCCTCCTCCTTCTCCTCCTCCTTCTCCTCCTCCTTCTCCTCCTCCTTCTCCCCGTTGGTCGGTCCCTCCTCCTCCTCCTTCTCCCCGTCGGTCGGTCCCTCCTCCTCCTTCTCCTCCTCCTTCTCCCCGTCGGTCGGTCCCTCCTCCTCCTCCTCCTTCTCCTCCTCCTTCTCCCCGTCGGTCGGTCCCTCCTCTCCTTCTCCCCGTCGGTCGGTCCCTCCTCCTTCTCCCCGTCGGTCAGTCCCTCCTCCTCCTCCTCCTTCTCCCCGTCGGTCGGTCGGTCCTTGCCTTTTTTTCTTGTTGCTTGTTTGCTTTCTGTTGTTTTTTTTTGGTTGCCTCGTTGTTTACCTTTGTTTTTTTTTTTTTTTGTGTTAGTTTGCTTTTTGTTATTTTTTTCTTTTTCCTCCTCCTTCTCCCCGTCGGTCGGTCCCTCCTCTCCTCCTTCTCCCCGTCTGTCGGTCCCTCCTCCTCCTCCCCGTCTGTCGGTCCCTCTCCTCCTCCCCGTCTGTCGGTCCCTCCTCCTCCTCCCCGTCGGTCGGTCCCTCCTCCTCCTCCCGTCGGTCGGTCCCTCCTCCTCCCCGTCTGTCGGTCCCCTCCTGTGCCACTTCTTACCTTCCCGTTGTGGTTCCATGGATGGTCCCTGAGTGGAGGTTCCATGGATGGTCCCTGAGTGGAGGTTCCATTTATGGTCCCTGAGTGGAGGTTCCATCTTCTCCTCTTGCCGCTCACTCGCCCTCCTGCCTCTCACTCGCCCTCCTGCCTCTCACTCGCCCTCCTGCCTCTCACTCGCCCTCCTGCCTCATCTCCTCTCTCGGTTCCTCTCGCTCTAGAACGTGGATGACCAGAGCAGTTATTTCCAGAGCATTGAGCTGGTGAAGGACCACCCGGCCTACATCATCGTCTTCCTGCAGCATGTGGTGCTCCAGTTTGACTCCAGCCCGCTGGTAAGACGGAGCGGGGGGAGGGACCGCACGCTGGCACCTCGGACGCACACTCAGTATGTATACTGTGGGTGTGGTTTCACGCCCCACCCCCCGGGGGGCTCACGCCCCTCCGGCAGGGCTCCCCCTCCTCCCCCGCACTTTGTCACGTTGTCTCTCTCTCTTTCTCACGGCTCTCAGATGCGCGGGCTCCGTCACATCAGGTGTGTCTGCTCCGTCCGTGTGTGTGCGTCCGACATCGCTCTGTAACACGCCACGCGTGGCTCGTTTGCAGTTAATGATTCCTTGCTCAGGGCGCACGCTGAGATGTGAAGCTGCGCCGAGTATGGGGGTGTGGAGCTGGTGACGGCGTGGGGGTGGCGGCGGAGCTGGTGATGGCGCGGGTGTGGCGGCGCAGGGTGACAGAGCGGGTGACGGTGTGGGGTTGGCATAGCGGAGGTCGTGATGGAGCGGGGGTGGCGCGCGGGTTGGCATAGCTGGTGATGGCGCAGGGGTGGCGGAGCAGGGTGACGGCGCGGAGGTGGTGGCGCAGGTTGGCGGAGCGGGTGAAGGCGCGGGGGTGACAGCTGGTGATGGCGCAGGGTGGCGGAGCGGGTGATGGTGCGGGGTGGCGTGGCGGTGTGGGGGTGGTGGAGCGGGGTTGGCAGAGCGGGTGGGGGTGCGTGGTGGGGGAGCGGGTGGCGGTTCGGGGGTGGCAGAGCGGGTGGGGGTGCGGGTGGCGGAGCAGGGGTGGCAGAGCTGGTGATGGCAGAGCGGGGGGTGGCGGAGGTTGTGACGGCGCGGGGTTGGCAGAGCGGGTGGCAGAGCGGGTGATGGTGCGGGGGTGGCGGAGCGGGGGTGGCAGAGCTGGTGATGGTGCGGGGTGGCGTGGCGGTGTGGGGGTGGTGGAGCGGGGTTGGCAGAGCGGGTGGGGGTGCGTGGTGGGGAGCGGGTTGGCGGTTCGGGGGTGGCAGAGCGGGTGGGGGTGCGGGTGGCGGAGCAGGGGTGGCAGAGCTGGTGATGGCAGAGCTGGGGGTGGCGGAGGTTGTGACGGCGCGGGTTGGCAGAGCGGGTGGCAGAGCGGGTGATGGCGCAGGGTGGCGTGGCGGTGTGGGGGTGGCGGAGCGTGGTTGGCAGAGCTGGTGATGGCGCAGGGTGGCGTGGCGGTGTGGGGGTGGCGGAGCGGGGTTGGCAGAGCGGGTGGCGGTTCGGAGGTGACAGAGTGGGTGGGGGTGCGGGTGGCGGAGCAGGGGTGGTAGAGCTGGTGATGGCAGAGCAGGGGGTGGCGGAGGTTGTGACGGCGCGGGGTTGGCAGAGCGGGTGGCAGAGCGGGTGGCGGAGCGGGTGGGCGGTGTGGGGTTGGCAAAGCGGGTGGGGTGCGGGTGGCAGAGCGGGGGGTGGCAGAGCGGGGGGTGGCGGAGGTTGACGGAGCGGGGTTGGCAGAGCGGGTGGCAGAGCTTGTGATGGCGGAGCGGGTGGCAGAGCGGGGGGTGGCAGAGCGGGGGGTGGCAGAGCTGGTGATGGCGCAGGGTGGCGGAGCGGGTGGTGGTGTGGGGGGTGGCGGAGGTGGTGGCGGCGCAGGTTGGCAGAGCGGGTGGCGGAGCGGGTGACGGCGCGGGGTGGCGCTGTGCTCACGGTCTCCCTTGCTCTCCGCCCGCAGCTCTGCTTCCTCCACGCTGAGATCCTGCGGCAGCTTTCTACCAAAGAGGGGAAGAAATTCTTCCTGGATTTCTACTACATGTTCCTGATGAAGGGAGCAGTGAGTATCGTGGCGCCCCAACAGGGACCTGAGCCACGGAGGGTGGGCCTCCCCGGGGGGGGGGGGGGTGACGGGAAATACAAAGCTGTGTCCCCTCCCACGGCAGGGTGCTGCGTGACGGGAGTAATACACGGCAGTTATGACACAGACAGAGGAGACAACACGCACACGCACACGCACACACGCACTGTCCTGCAATGATGTGTAACTTTCCGTTTGTACCGCAGGTCCTGCGCGTCCCGATCCCTTCCTCCGTCTGCTTCGAACTGGGTGAGTTACCGTCCCATCATCAGAACCCCCCCGGCCCCCGTTATTGTGTGCTCAAGAACCTCCTTATACGAAGGCAAATGCACACCCCCCGCCTGTCACCTCTCTGTGAGATTTGTAACATTCGTCACATAAGTCACGCCCCCACGCTTTCCTACCGGAGATATGGTACGCGGGACACAGCGCGGTACGCGGGACACAGCGCGGTACACGGGACACAGCGCGGTACGCGGGACACAGCGCGGTACGCGGGACACAACGCGGTACGCGGGATACACATACGCTCTCTGATTTCAAGTTCTAGGCCTAAAATTGTGGGGGGAGGGAGGAAATTCCTTGAAGCTGTCGTGTGACCGAGTGCTTTCCCTTCCAATACATGGCACTGTGTGTCGCACTGAGCAGCAGTCCCTCCCGCGGGGGACAGGATTCTGACCGATCACACGGATATTACACGGCTCCTGCGGGGGACAGGATTCTGACCGATCACACGGATATTACACGGCTCCTGCGGGGGACAGGATTCTGACCGATCACACGGATATTACACGGCTCCCGCGGGGGACAGGATTCTAACCGATCACACGGATATTACACGGCTCCGCGGGGGACAGGATTCTGACCGATCACACGGATATTACACGGCTCCCGCGGGGGACAGGATTCTGACCGATCACACGGATATTACACGGGTCCCGCGGGGGGGACAGGATTCTAACCGATCACACGGATATTACACGGCTCCCGCGGGGGACAGGATTCTGAACGATCACACGATATTACACGGCTCCTGCGGGGGACAGGATTCTGACCGATCACACGGATATTACACGGCTCCTGCGGGGGACAGGATTCTGACCGATCACACGGATATTACACGGCTCCCGCGGGGGACAGGATTCTAACCGATCACACGGATATTACACGGCTCCCGCGGGGACAGGATTCTGACCGATCATACGGATATTACACGGCTCCCGCGGGGGACACGATTCTGACCGATCACACGGATATTACACGGGTCCCGCGGGGGGGACAGGATTCTAACCGATCACACGGATATTACACGGCTCCCGCGGGGGACAGGATTCTAACCGATCACACGGATATTACACGGGTCCCGCGGGGGGACAACAATCTAACCGATCACACGGATATTACACGGCTCCCGCGGGGGGACAGGATTCTAACCGATCACACGGATATTACACGGCTCCCGCGGGGGACAGGATTCTGACCGATCACACGGATATTACACGGCTCCCGCGGGGGGGGGGACAGGATTCTAACCGATCACACGGATATTACACGGCTCCCGCGGGGGACAGGATTCTAACCGATCACACGGATATTACACGGCTCCCGCAGGGGACAGGATTCTAACCGATCACACGGATATTACACGGCTCCCGCCGGGGACAGGATTCTAACCGATCACACGGATATTACACGGCTCCCGCGGGGACAGGATTCTAACCGATCTCATGGATATTACACGGCTCCCGCGGGGGACAGGATTCTAACCGATCACACGGATATTACACGGCTCCCGCGGGGGACAGGATTCTAACCGATCTCATGGATATTACACGGCTCCCGCGGGGGACAGGATTCTAACCGATCACACGGATATTACACGGCTCCCGCGGGTGGACAGGATTCTAACCGATCACACGGATATTACACGGCTCCCGCGGGGACAGGATTCTAACCGATCACACGGATATTACACGGCTCCCGCGGGGGACAGGATTCTAACCGATCACACGGATATTACACGGCTCCCGCGGGGGGGGACAGGATTCTAACCGATCACACGGATATTACACGGCTCCCGCGGGGTGGACAGGATTCTAACCGATCACACGGATATTACACGGCTCCCGCGGGGGACAGGATTCTAACCGATCACACGGATATTACACGGCTCCCGCGGGGGGACAGGATTCTGACCGATCACACGGATATTACACGGCTCCCGCCGGGGGACAGGATTCTGACCGATCACACGGATATTACACGGCTCCCGCGGTGGGACAGGATTCTAACCGATCACACGGATATTACACTGCTCCCGCGGGGGGGACAGGATTCTAACCGATCACACGGATATTACACGGCTCCCGCAGGGGACAGGATTCTAACCGATCACACGGATATTACACGGCTCCCGCATAGAGGACAGGATTCTAACCGATCACACGGATATTACACGGCTCCCGCGGGGGGGGGGACAGGATTCTAACCGATCACACGGATATTACACGGCTCCCGCGGGGGACAGGATTCTAACCGATCACACGGATATTACACGGCTCCCGCGGGGGGGACAGGATTCTGACCGATCACACGGATATTACACGGCTCCCGCGGGGGACAGGATTCTAACCGATCACACGGATATTACACGGCTCCCGCGGGGGACAGGATTCTGACCGATCACACGGATATTACACGGCTCCCGCGGGGGACAGGATTCTAACCGATCACACAGATATTACACGGCTCCCGCAGGGGGGGGACAGGATTTTAACCGATCACACGGATATTACACGGCTCCCGCGGGGGACAGGATTCTAACCGATCACACGGATATTACAAGGCTCCCGCAGGGGACAGGATTCTGACCGATCACACGGATATTACACGGGTCCCGCGGGGTGGACAGGATGCTAACCGATCACACGGATATTACACGGCTCCCGCGGGGTGGACAGGATTCTAACCGATCACACGGATATTACACGGCTCCCGCGGGGGACAGGATTCTAACCGATCACACGGATATTACACGGCTCCCGCGGGGGGACAGGATTCTAACCGATCACACGGATATTACACGGCCTCCGCGGGGGACAGGATTCTAACCGATCACACGGATATTACACGGCTCCCGAGGGGGGGGACACGATTCTAACCGATCACACGATATTACACGGCTCCCGCGGTGGGACAGGATTCTAACCGATCACACGGATATTACACGGCTCCCGCAGGGGACAGGATTCTAACCGATCACACAGATATTACACGGCTCCTGCGGAGAGGACAGGATTCTAACCGATCACACGGATATTACACGGCTCCCGCGGGGTGGACAGGATTCTAACCGATCACACGGATATTACACGGCTCCCGCGGGGGACAGGATTCTAACCGATCACACGGATATTACACGGCTCCCGCGGGGGGGACAGGATTCTAACCGATCACACGGATATTACATGGCTCCCGCGGGGGACAGGATTCTAACCGATCAAACGGATATTACACGGCTCACGAGGGGGGGGGACACGATTCTAAGCGATCACACAGATATTACACGGCTCCCGCGGGGGGGACAGGATTCTAACCGATCACACGGATATTACACGGCTCCCGCAGGGGACAGGATTCTAACCGATCACACGGATATTACACGGCTCCCGCGGGGGACAGGATTCTAACCGATCACACGGATATTACACGGCTCCCGCGGGGGACAGGATTCTAACCGATCACACGGATATTACACGGCTCCCGAGGGGGGGACACGATTCTAACCGATCACACGGATATTACACGGCACCCGCGGGGGGACATGATTCTAACCGATCACACGGATATTACACGGCTCCCGCGGGGGGACAGGATTCTAACCGATCACACGGATATTACACGGCTCCCGCGGGGGACAGGATTCTAACCGATCACACGGATATTACACGGCTCCCGCGGTGGGACAGGATTCTAACCGATCACACGGATATTACACGGCTCCCGCATAGAGGACAGGATTCTAACCGATCACACGGATATTACACGGCTCCCGCAGGGGACAGGATTCTGACCGATCACACGGATATTACACGGCTCCCGAGGGGGACAGGATTCTAACCGATCACACGGATATTACACGGCTCCCGCATAGAGGACAGGATTCTAACCGATCACACGGATATTACACGGCTCCCGCAGGGGACAGGATTCTGACCGATCACACGGATATTACACGGCTCCCGAGGGGGACAGGATTCTAACCGATCACACGGATATTACACGGCTCCCGCGTTGGGGACAGGATTCTAACCGATCACACGGATATTACACGGCTCCCGCGGGGGGACAGGATTCTAACCGATCACACGGCTCCCGCGGGGGACAGGATTCTGACCGATCACACGGATATTACACGGCTCCCGCGTTGGGGACAGGATTCTAACCGATCACACGGATATTACACGGCTCCCGCGGGGGACAGGATTCTAACCGATCACACGGATATTACACGGCTCCCGCGGGGGACAGGATTCTAACCGATCACACAGATATTTCACGGCTCCCGCGGGGGACAGGATTCTAACCGATCACACGGATATTACACGGCTCCCGCGTTGGGGACAGGATTCTAACCGATCACACGGATATTACACGGCTCCCGCGGGGGGACAGGATTCTAACCGATCACACGGCTCCCGCGGGGGACAGGATTCTGACCGATCACACGGATATTACACGGCTCCCGCGGGGGACAGGATTCTAACCGATCACACGGATATTACACGGCTCCCGCGTTGGGGACAGGATTCTAACCGATCACACGGATATTACACGGCTCCCGCGGGGGACAGGATTCTAACCGATCACACGGATATTACACGGCTCCCGCGGGGGACAGGATTCTAACCGATCACACGGATATTACACGGCTCCCGCGTTGGGGACAGGATTCTAACCGATCACACGGATATTACACGGCTCCCGCGGGGGACAGGATTCTAACCGATCACACGGATATTACACGGGTCCCGCGGGGGACAGGATTCTATCCGATCACACGGATATTACACGACTCCCGCTGGGGACAGGATTCTGACCGATCACACGGATATTACACGGCTCCCACGGGGAACAGGATTCTAACCGATCACACGGATATTACACGGGTCCCGCGGGGGACAGGATTCTAGCCGATCACACGGATATTACACGGCTCCCGCAGGGGACCGGATTGTAACCGATCACACGGATATTACACGGGTCCCGCGGGGGACAGGATTCTGACCGATTACACGGATATTACACGGCTCCCGCGGGGGGACAGGATTCTAAGGCTAAGATGATACGCCTGCGCTTGCGTCCGCGCCAACCTCAAATTGGCTGATGCCTATGAGTCCGCTCTGTGCATCCGCACGAGCTGGTGCGACCGCGATTTGAAGAGATACAAAAAACTCTGCTCCAACCGCGCGGCAAGGTAAGCGTGGGGCGGCAGCCGGCGGTCACAGCGCGGGGCGGCAGCCGGCGGTCACAGCGCGGGATCGGCTGCCGGCGGTCACAGCGCGGCATCGGCAGCCGGCAGTCACAGCGCGGGATCGACAGCCGGTGGTCACAGCGCGGCATCGGCAGCCGGCAGTCACAGCGCGGCATCGGCAGCCGGCAGTCACAGCGCGGGATCGGCTGCCGGCGGTCACAGCGCGGCATCGGCAGCCGGCAGTCACAGCGCGGGATCGGCTGCCGGCGGTCACAGCGCGGCATCGGCAGCCGGCAGTCACAGCGCGGGATCGGCTGCCGGCAGTCACAGCGCGGGATCGGCTGCCGGCGGTCACAGCGCGGCATCGGCAGCCGGCAGTCACAGCGCGGGAACGGCTGCCGGCGGTCACAGCGCGGGATCGACAGCCGGTGGTCACAGCGCGGCATCGGCTGTCGGCGGTCACAGCGCGGGATCGGCTGCCGGCGGTCACAGCGCGGGATCGGCGGTCACAGCGCGGGATCGGCTGCCGGCGGTCACAGCGCGGGTACGGCAGCCGGCAGTCACAGCGCGGCATCGGCAGCCGGCGGTCGCGGATCAGCTGTCGGCGGTCACAGCGCGGGATCGGCTGCCGGCGGTCACAGCGCGGGATCGGCGATCACAGCGCAGGATCGGCTGCCGGCGGTCACAGCGCGGGATCGGCGGTCGCAGCGCGGGATCGGCTGCCGGCGGTCACAGAAAGTGCTTTCAAGACGCCATTCTCTTTGCGAGGGTCGGGTTGCTGCCGTCTTCAAAATAGGAAAACCGGTGGTACCGAACCCCATAAAAGCATCATGTCCGCCTGTGCCGGGGAATGCCGACGCTGCCGCCTCGCTGGGACTGAGGCGATGGTCGGGGCAATGCATTATTATTAATATTATTATTATTATTATTATTATTATTATTATTATTATTATTATTATCCGGCTGCGTGGCAAGTTCTTGGTGAAATTCCTAAAGATTTGGGAGGGGATTTGTTTCTTCCAACTTCGGCTTTCCACTCCGGAAACTTCCCTTCACAGTCCGGTTTCTGACACACAGGGGGTGTGCATGAATGTGATTTCTTAACTGGAGGAAACGAGATAAATAGGAATATCTCCCCCGAGGCCCCTCTGAGGGAAGCTTCCGGAACGGTGGAACATTCTCCTGTTTGGTGAAAAGAATCCCCATTTATTCCGAGAGCAACGGAGGAAATGTATGTGCCGTTAGTGGCAGGGGCAGTGTCCCGTGGTGGGGGCTGTGGTGCAGTAATATGTGCCGTTAGTGGCAGTGTCAGTGTCCCGTGGTGGGGGCGGTGGTGCAGTAATATGTGCCGTTAGTGGCAGTGGCAGTGTCCCGTGGTGGGGGCTGTGGTGCAGTAATGTGTGCCGTTAGTGGCAGTGGCAGTGTCCCGTGGTGGGGGCTGTGGTGCAGTAATATGTGCCGTTAGTGGCAGTGTCAGTGTCCCGTGGTGGGGGCGGTGGTGCAGTAATATGTGCCGTTAGTGGCAGGGGCAGTGTCCCGTGGTGGGGGCGGTGGTGCAGTAATGCGTGCCGTTAGTGGCAGTGACTGTGGTGCAGTAATGCGTGCCGTTAGTGGCAGTGACTGTGGTGCAGTAATGCGTGCCGTTAGTGGCAGTGACTGTGGTGCAGTAATGCGTGCCGTTAGTGGCAGTGACTGTGGTGCAGTAATGCGTGCCGTTAGTGGCAGTGACTGTGGTGCAGTAATGCGTGCCGTTAGTGGCAGTGACTGTGGTGCAGTAATGTGTGCCGTTAGTGGCAGTGACTGTGGTGCAGTAATGTGTGCCGTTAGTGGCAGTGTCAGTGTCCCGTGGTGGGGGCTGTGGTGCAGTAATGTGTGCCGTTAGTGGCAGTGTCAGTGTCCCGTGGTGGGGGCTGTGGTGCAGTAATGTGTGCCGTTAGTGGCAGTGTTAGTGTCCCGTGGTGGGGGCTGTGGTGCAGTAATGTGTGCCGTTGGTGTCAGTGTCCCGTGGTGGGGGCTGTGGTGCAGTAATGTGTGCTGTTAGTGGCAGTGACTGTGGTGCAGTAATGTGTGCCGTTAGTGGCAGTGTCAGTGTCCCGTGGTGGGGGCTGTGGTGCAGTAATGTGTGCCGTTAGTGGCAGGGGCAGTGTCCCGTGGTGGGGGCGGTGGTGCAGTAATGCGTGCCGTTAGTGGCAGTGACTGTGGTGCAGTAATGCGTGCCGTTAGTGGCAGTGACTGTGGTGCAGTAATGCGTGCCGTTAGTGGCAGTGACTGTGGTGCAGTAATGCGTGCCGTTAGTGGCAGTGACTGTGGTGCAGTAATGTGTGCCGTTAGTGGCAGTGACTGTGGTGCAGTAATGTGTGCCGTTAGTGGCAGTGTCAGTGTCCCGTGGTGGGGGCTGTGGTGCAGTAATGTGTGCCGTTAGTGGCAGTGTCAGTGTCCCGTGGTGGGGGCTGTGGTGCAGTAATGTGTGCCGTTAGTGGCAGTGTTAGTGTCCCGTGGTGGGGGCTGTGGTGCAGTAATGTGTGCCGTTGGTGTCAGTGTCCCGTGGTGGGGGCGGTGGTGCAGTAATGCGTGCCGTTAGTGGCAGTGACTGTGGTGCAGTAATGCGTGCCGTTAGTGGCAGTGACTGTGGTGCAGTAATGCGTGCCGTTAGTGGCAGTGACTGTGGTGCAGTAATGCGTGCCGTTAGTGGCAGTGACTGTGGTGCAGTAATGCGTGCTGTTAGTGGCAGTGACTGTGGTGCAGTAATGTGTGCCGTTAGTGGCAGTGACTGTGGTGCAGTAATGTGTGCCGTTAGTGGCAGTGGCAGTGTCCCGTGGTGGGGGCTGTGGTGCAGTAATGTGTGCCGTTAGTGGCAGTGTCAGTGTCCCGTGGTGGGGGCTGTGGTGCAGTAATGTGTGCCGTTAGTGGCAGTGTTAGTGTCCCGTGGTGGGGGCTGTGGTGCAGTAATGTGTGCCGTTGGTGTCAGTGTCCCGTGGTGGGGGCTGTGGTGCAGTAATGTGTGCTGTTAGTGGCAGTGACTGTGGTGCAGTAATGTGTGCCGTTAGTGGCAGTGTCAGTGTCCCGTGGTGGGGGCTGTGGTGCAGTAATGTGTGCCGTTAGTGGCAGTGTCAGTGTCCCGTGGTGGGGGCGGTGGTGCAGTAATGCGTGCCGTTAGTGGCAGTGACTGCGGTGCAGTAATGCGTGCCGTTAGTGGCAGTGACTGTGGTGCAGTAATGCGTGCCGTTAGTGGCAGTGACTGTGGTGCAGTAATGCGTGCCGTTAGTGGCAGTGACTGTGGTGCAGTAATGTGTGCCGTTAGTGGCAGTGACTGTGGTGCAGTAATGCGTGCCGTTAGTGGCAGTGACTGTGGTGCAGTAATGCGTGCCGTTAGTGGCAGTGACTGTGGTGCAGTAATGCGTGCCGTTAGTGGCAGTGACTGTGGTGCAGTAATGCGTGCCGTTAGTGGCAGTGACTGTGGTGCAGTAATGCGTGCCGTTAGTGGCAGTGACTGTGGTGCAGTAATGCGTGCCGTTAGTGGCAGTGACTGTGGTGCAGTAATGTGTGCCGTTAGTGGCAGTGACTGTGGTGCAGTAATGTGTGCCGTTAGTGGCAGTGTCAGTGTCCCGTGGTGGGGGCTGTGGTGCAGTAATGTGTGCCGTTAGTGTCAGTGTCAGTGTCCCGTGGTGGGGGCTGTGGTGCAGTAATGTGTGCCGTTAGTGGCAGTGTTAGTGTCCCGTGGTGGGGGCTGTGGTGCAGTAATGTGTGCCGTTGGTGTCAGTGTCCCGTGGTGGGGGCTGTGGTGCAGTAATGTGTGCTGTTAGTGGCAGTGACTGTGGTGCAGTAATGTGTGCCGTTAGTGGCAGTGTCAGTGTCCCGTGGTGGGGGCGGTGGTGCAGTAATGCGTGCCGTTAGTGGCAGTGACTGTGGTGCAGTAATGCGTGCCGTTAGTGGCAGTGACTGTGGTGCAGTAATGCGTGCCGTTAGTGGCAGTGACTGTGGTGCAGTAATGCGTGCCGTTAGTGGCAGTGACTGTGGTGCAGTAATGCGTGCCGTTAGTGGCAGTGACTGTGGTGCAGTAATGCGTGCCGTTAGTGGCAGTGACTGTGGTGCAGTAATGCGTGCCGTTAGTGGCAGTGACTGTGGTGCAGTAATGCGTGCCGTTAGTGGCAGTGACTGTGGTGCAGTAATGCGTGCCGTTAGTGGCAGTGACTGTGGTGCAGTAATGCGTGCTGTTAGTGGCAGTGACTGTGGTGCAGTAATGTGTGCCGTTAGTGGCAGTGACTGTGGTGCAGTAATGTGTGCCGTTAGTGGCAGTGGCAGTGTCCCGTGGTGGGGGCTGTGGTGCAGTAATGTGTGCCGTTAGTGGCAGTGTCAGTGTCCCGTGGTGGGGGCTGTGGTGCAGTAATGTGTGCCGTTAGTGGCAGTGTTAGTGTCCCGTGGTGGGGGCTGTGGTGCAGTAATGTGTGCCGTTGGTGTCAGTGTCCCGTGGTGGGGGCTGTGGTGCAGTAATGTGTGCTGTTAGTGGCAGTGACTGTGGTGCAGTAATGTGTGCCGTTAGTGGCAGTGTCAGTGTCCCGTGGTGGGGGCGGTGGTGCAGTAATGCGTGCCGTTAGTGGCAGTGACTGTGGTGCAGTAATGCGTGCCGTTAGTGGCAGTGACTGTGGTGCAGTAATGCGTGCCGTTAGTGGCAGTGACTGTGGTGCAGTAATGCGTGCCGTTAGTGGCAGTGACTGTGGTGCAGTAATGCGTGCCGTTAGTGGCAGTGACTGTGGTGCAGTAATGCGTGCCGTTAGTGGCAGTGACTGTGGTGCAGTAATGCGTGCCGTTAGTGGCAGTGACTGTGGTGCAGTAATGTGTGCCGTTAGTGGCAGTGACTGTGGTGCAGTAATGTGTGCCGTTAGTGGCAGTGTCAGTGTCCCGTGGTGGGGGCTGTGGTGCAGTAATGTGTGCCGTTAGTGGCAGTGTTAGTGTCCCGTGGTGGGGGCTGTGGTGCAGTAATGCGTGCCGTTAGTGGCAGTGACTGTGGTGCAGTAATGTGTGCCGTTAGTGGCAGTGTCAGTGTCCCGTGGTGGGGGCTGTGGTGCAGTAATGTGTGCCGTTAGTGGCAGGGGCAGTGTCCCGTGGTGGGGGCGGTGGTGCAGTAATGCGTGCCGTTAGTGGCAGTGACTGTGGTGCAGTAATGCGTGCCGTTAGTGGCAGTGGCAGTGTCCCGTGGTGGGGGCTGTGGTGCAGTAATGTGTGCCGTTAGTGGCAGGGGCAGTGTCCCGTGGTGGGGGCGGTGGTGCAGTAATGCGTGCCGTTAGTGGCAGTGACTGTGGTGCAGTAATGCGTGCCGTTAGTGGCAGTGACTGTGGTGCAGTAATGCGTGCCGTTAGTGGCAGTGACTGTGGTGCAGTAATGTGTGCCGTTAGTGGCAGTGACTGTGGTGCAGTAATGCGTGCCGTTAGTGGCAGTGACTGTGGTGCAGTAATGCGTGCCGTTAGTGGCAGTGACTGTGGTGCAGTAATGTGTGCCGTTAGTGGCAGTGACTGTGGTGCAGTAATGTGTGCCGTTAGTGGCAGTGTCAGTGTCCCGTGGTGGGGGCTGTGGTGCAGTAATGTGTGCCGTTAGTGGCAGTGTTAGTGTCCCGTGGTGGGGGCTGTGGTGCAGTAATGTGTGCCGTTGGTGGCAGTGTCCCGTGGTGGGGGCTGTGGTGCAGTAATGTGTGCTGTTAGTGGCAGTGACTGTGGTGCAGTAATGTGTGCCGTTAGTGGCAGTGTCAGTGTCCCGTGGTGGGGGCTGTGGTGCAGTAATATGTGCCGTTAGTGGCAGTGTCAGTGTCCCGTGGTGGGGGCTGTGGTGCAGTAATGTGTGCCGTTAGTGGTAGTGTCAGTGTCCCGTGGTGGGGGCTGTGGTGCAGTAATGTGTGCCGTTAGTGGCAGTGTCCCGTGGTGGGGGGCTGTGGTGCAGTAATGTGTGCTGTTAGTGGCAGTGTCAGTGTCCCGTGGTGGGGGCTGTGGTGCAATAATGTGTGCCGTTAGTGGCAGTGTCCCGTGGTGGGGGCCGTGGTGCAGTAATGTGTGCCGTTAGTGGCAGTGTCCCGTGGTGGGGGCTGTGGTGCAGTAATGTGTGCTGTTAGTGGCAGTGTCAGTGTCCCGTGGTGGGGGCCGTGGTGCAGTAATGTGTGCCGTTAGTGGCAGTGGCAGTGTCCCGTGGTGGGGGCTGTGGTGTAGTAATGTGTGCCGTTAGTGGCAGTGTCCCGTGGTGGGGGCTGTGGTGTAGTAATGTGTGCCGTTAGTGGCAGTGTCCCGTGGTGGGGGCTGTGGTGTAGTAATGTGTGCCGTTAGTTGCAGTGTCCCGTGGTGGGGGCTGTGGTGCAGTAATGTGTGCCGTTAGTGGCAGTGTCCCGTGGTGGGGGCTGTGGTGCAGTAATGTGTGCCGTTAGTGGCAGTGTCCCGTGGTGGGGGCCGTGGTGCAGTAATGTGTGCCGTTAGTGGCAGTGTCCCGTGGTAGGGACCATGGTGCAGTAATGTGTGCCGTTAGTGGCAGTGTCCCGTGGTGGGGGCCGTGGTGCAGTAATGTGTGCCGTTAGTGGCAGTGTCCCGTGGTGGGGGCTGTGGTGCAGTAATGTGTGCCGTTAGTGGCAGTGTCCCGTGGTGGGGGCTGTGGTGCAGTAATGTGTGCCGTTAGTGGCAGTGTCCCGTGGTGGGGGCTGTGGTGCAGTAATGTGTGCCGTTAGTGGCAGTGTCCCGTGGTGGGGGCTGTGGTGCAGTAATGTGTGCCGTTAGTGGCAGTGTCCCGTGGTGGGGGCCGTGGTGCAGTAATGTGTGCCGTTAGCGGCAGTGGCAGTGTCCCGTGGTGGGGGCCGTGGTGCAGTAATGTGTGCCGTTAGTGGCAGTGTCCCGTGGTGGGGGCTGTGGTGCAGTAATGTGTGCCGTTAGTGGCAGTGTCCCGTGGTGGGGGCCGTGGTGCAGTAATGTGTGCCGTTAGCGGCAGTGGCAGTGTCCCGTGGTGGGGGCCGTGGTGCAGTAATGTGTGCCGTTAGTTGCAGTGTCCCGTGGTGGGGGCTGTGGTGCAGTAATGTGTGCCGTTAGTGGCAGTGTCCCGTGGTGGGGGCTGTGGTGCAGTAATGTGTGCCGTTAGTGGCAGTGTCCCGTGGTGGGGGCTGTGGTGCAGTAATGTGTGCCGTTAGTGGCAGTGGCAGTGTCCCGTGGTGGGGGCTGTGGTGTAGTAATGTGTGCCGTTAGTGGCAGTGTCCCGTGGTGGGGGCTGTGGTGTAGTAATGTGTGCCGTTAGTGGCAGTGTCCCGTGGTGGGGGCTGTGGTGTAGTAATGTGTGCCGTTAGTGGCAGTGTCCCGTGGTGGGGGCTGTGGTGCAGTAATGTGTGCCGTTAGTGGCAGTGTCCCGTGGTGGGGGCTGTGGTGCAGTAATGTGTGCCGTTAGTGGCAGTGTCCCGTGGTGGGGGCCGTGGTGCAGTAATGTGTGCCGTTAGTGGCAGTGTCCCGTGGTGGGGGCTGTGGTGCAGTAATGTGTGCCGTTAGTGGCAGTGTCCCGTGGTGGGGGCCGTGGTGCAGTAATGTGTGCCGTTAGTGGCAGTGTCCCGTGGTGGGGGCCGTGGTGCAGTAATGTGTGCCGTTAGTGGCAGTGTCCCGTGGTGGGGGCTGTGGTGCAGTAATGTGTGCCGTTAGTGGCAGTGTCCCGTGGTGGGGGCTGTGGTGTAGTAATGTGTGCCGTTAGTGGCAGTGTCCCGTGGTGGGGGCTGTGGTGTAGTAATGTGTGCCGTTAGTGGCAGTGTCCCGTGGTGGGGGCTGTGGTGCAGTAATGTGTGCCGTTAGTGGCAGTGTCCCGTGGTGGGGGCTGTGGTGCAGTAATGTGTGCCGTTAGTGGCAGTGTCCCGTGGTGGGGGCTGTGGTGCAGTAATGTGTGCCGTTAGTGGCAGTGTCCCGTGGTGGGGGCTGTGGTGTAGTAATGTGTGCCGTTAGTGGCAGTGTCCCGTGGTGGGGGCTGTGGTGTAGTAATGTGTGCCGTTAGTGGCAGTGTCCCGTGGTGGGGGCTGTGGTGTAGTAATGTGTGCCGTTAGTGGCAGTGTCCCGTGGTGGGGGCTGTGGTGCAGTAATGTGTGCCGTTAGTGGCAGTGTCCCGTGGTGGGGGCTGTGGTGTAGTAATGTGTGCCGTTAGTGGCAGTGTCCCGTGGTGGGGGCTGTGGTGCAGTAATGTGTGCCGTTAGTGGCAGTGTCCCGTGGTGGGGGCTGTGGTGCAGTAATGTGTGCCGTTAGCGGCAGTGGCAGTGTCCCGTGGTGGGGGCTGTGGTGCAGTAATGTGTGCCGTTAGCGGCAGTGGCAGTGTCCCGTGGTGGGGGCCGTGGTGCAGTAATGTGTGCCGTTAGTGGCAGTGTCCCGTGGTGGGGGCCGTGGTGCAGTAATGTGTGCCGTTAGTGGCAGTGGCAGTGTCCCGTGGTGGGGGCCGTGGTGCAGTAATGTGTGCCGTTAGCGGCAGTGGCAGTGTCCCGTGGTGGGGGCTGTGGTGCAGTAATGTGTGCCGTTAGTGGCAGTGTCCCGTGGTGGGGGCTGTGGTGTAGTAATGTGTGCCGTTAGTGGCAGTGTCCCGTGGTGGGGGCTGTGGTGCAGTAATGTGTGCCGTTAGTGGCAGTGTCCCGTGGTGGGGGCTGTGGTGCAGTAATGTGTGCCGTTAGCGGCAGTGGCAGTGTCCCGTGGTGGGGGCTGTGGTGCAGTAATGTGTGCCGTTAGCGGCAGTGGCAGTGTCCCGTGGTGGGGGCCGTGGTGCAGTAATGTGTGCCGTTAGTGGCAGTGTCCCGTGGTGGGGGCCGTGGTGCAGTAATGTGTGCCGTTAGTGGCAGTGTCCCGTGGTGGGGGCTGTGGTGCAGTAATGTGTGCCGTTAGTGGCAGTGTCCCGTGGTGGGGGCTGTGGTGCAGTAATGTGTGCCGTTAGTGGCAGTGTCCCGTGGTGGGGGCTGTGGTGCAGTAATGTGTGCCGTTAGTGGCAGTGTCCCGTGGTAGGGGCCGTGGTGCAGTAATGTGTGCCGTTAGTGGCAGTGTCCCGTGGTGGGGGCTGTGGTGCAGTAATGTGTGCCGTTAGTGGCAGTGTCCCGTGGTGGGGGCTGTGGTGCAGTAATGTGTGCCGTTAGTGGCAGTGTCCCGTGGTGGGGGCCGTGGTGCAGTAATGTGTGCCGTTAGTGGCAGTGTCCCGTGGTGGGGGCCGTGGTGCAGTAATGTGTGCCGTTAGTGGCAGTGTCCCGTGGTGGGGGCCGTGGTGCAGTAATGTGTGCCGGCAGTGGCAGTGTCAGTGTCCCGTGGTGGGGGCCGTGGTGCAGTAATGTGTGCCGTTAGTGGCAGTGTCCCGTGGTGGGGGCCGTGGTGCAGTAATGTGTGCCGTTAGTGGCAGTGTCCCGTGGTGGGGGCCGTGGTGCAGTAATGTGTGCCGTTAGTGGCAGTGTCCCGTGGTGGGGGCCGTGGTGCAGTAATGTGTGCCGTTAGTGGCAGTGTCCCGTGGTGGGGGCCGTGGTGCAGTAATGTGTGCCGGCAGTGGCAGTGTCAGTGTCCCGTGGTGGGGGCCGTGGTGCAGTAATGTGTGCCGTTAGTGGCAGTGTCCCGTGGTGGGGGCCGTGGTGCAGTAATGTGTGCCGTTAGTGGCAGTGTCCCGTGGTGGGGGCCGTGGTGCAGTAATGTGTGCCGTTAGTGGCAGTGTCCCGTGGTGGGGGCCGTGGTGCAGTAATGTGTGCCGCTTCCTGCAGATATAAGGGGCACAGGCTTCCTGTACTCGCTGCCAGGGGAAGCGTCCCTGGGGAGACCTCTTCTGGTCGCTCATGGGACTGCAGCCTGTACATGCCACATACACAAAGCCGTGGTACAAATGAGAAATAGTGAGAATAGTGATGCGGTGCACGTGCATAAGGAGGGAGGGAGGGAGGGAGGGAGGGAGGGAGGGAGGGAGAGAGAGGCAGAGATGTGGGGAGGAGGAGAGTGGGGAAGGTGGAGAGAACGGAAAAGTTTACGAAGGAGTGAGGAAACAGCAAATAGGGAGGCGGGGAGAGAGGTCCCAGGTATTGGGGGAGATGAGGAGGAGGAGGTGAGAGAGAGGTGTATAAATCAGGCCTGGGGGGGTATAATGAGAGGCAGGGAGAGAGGTGGGAGGGGAGAGGTCCCAGGTATTGGGGGAGATGAGGAGTAGGAGGTGAGACTACACTACTGTGCACCCAATAACTACCCCCATACCCAGTGACTGCCCGTACCCCCAATAACTACCCCCATACCCAGTGACTGCCCGTGCACCCAATAACTACCCCCATACCCAGTGACTGCCCGTGCACCCAATAACTACCCCCATACCCAGTGACTGCCCGTACACCCAATAACTACCCCCATACCCAGTGACTGCCCGTGCACCCAATAACTACCCCCATACCCAGTGACTGCCCGTACACCCAATAACTACCCCCATACCCAGTGACTGCCCGTGCACCCAATAACTACCCCCATACCCAGTGACTGCCCGTGCACCCAATAACTACCCCCATACCCAGTGACTGCCCGTGCACCCAATAACTACCCCCATATCCAGTGACTGCCCGTGCACCCAATAACTACCCCCATACCCAGTGACTGCCCGTACACCCAATAACTACCCCCATACCCAGTGACTGCCCGTACACCCAATAACTACCCCCATACCCAGTGACTGCCCGTGCACCCAATAACTACCCCCATACCCAGTGACTGCCCGTACCCCCAATAACTACCCCCATACCCAGTGACTGCCCGTACACCCAATAACTACCCCCATACCCAGTGACTGCCCGTGCACCCAATAACTACCCCCATACCCAGTGACTGCCCGTACACCCAATAACTACCCCCATACCCAGTGACTGCCCGTGCACCCAATAACTACCCCCATACCCAGTGACTGCCCGTGCACCCAATAACTACCCCCATACCCAGTGACTGCCCGTGCACCCAATAACTACCCCCATATCCAGTGACTGCCCGTGCACCCAATAACTACCCCCATACCCAGTGACTGCCCGTACACCCAATAACTACCCCCATACCCAGTGACTGCCCGTGCACCCAATAACTACCCCCATACCCAGTGACTGCCCGTACCCCCAATAACTACCCCCATACCCAGTGACTGCCCGTACACCCAATAACTACCCCCATACCCAGTGACTGCCCGTGCACCCAATAACTACCCCCATACCCAGTGACTGCCCGTGCACCCAATAACTACCCCCATACCCAGTGACTGCCCGTGCACCCAATAACTACCCCCATACCCAGTGACTGCCCGTGCACCCAATAACTACCCCCATACCCAGTGACTGCCCGTGCACCCAATAACTACCCCCATACCCAGTGACTGCCCGTACCCCCAATAACTACCCCCATACCCAGTGACTGCCCGTACACCCAATAACTACCCCCATACCCAGTGACTGCCCGTGCACCCAATAACTACCCCCATACCCAGTGACTGCCCGTGCACCCAATAACTACCCCCATACCCAGTGACTGCCCGTACACCCAATAACTACCCCCATACCCAGTGACTGCCCGTGCACCCAATAACTACCCCCATACCCAGTGACTGCCCGTACACCCAATAACTACCCCCATACCCAGTGACTGCCCGTACACCCAATAACTACCCCCATACCCAGTGACTGCCCGTACACCCAATAACTACCCCCATACCCAGTGACTGCCCGTACACCCAATAACTACCCCCATACCCAGTGACTGCCCGTACACCCAATAACTACCCCCATACCCAGTGACTGCCCGTACACCCAATAACTACCCCCATACCCAGTGACTGCCCGTGCACCCAATAACTACCCCCATACCCAGTGACTGCCCGTACACCCAATAACTACCCCCATACCCAGTGACTGCCCGTGCACCCAATAACTACCCCCATACCCAGTGACTGCCCGTACACCCAATAACTACCCCCATACCCAGTGACTGCCCGTACACCCAATAACTACCCCCATACCCAGTGACTGCCCGTACACCCAATAACTACCCCCATACCCAGTGACTGCCAGTGCACCCAATAACTACCCCCATACCCAGTGACTGCCCGTACACCCAATAACTACCCCCATACCCAGTGACTGCCAGTGCACCCAATAACTACCCCCATACCCAGTGACTGCCCGTACACCCAATAACTACCCCCATACCCAGTGACTGCCCGTGCACCCAATAACTACCCCCATACCCAGTGACTGCCCGTACACCCAATAACTACCCCCATACCAAGTGACTGCCCGTGCACCCAATAACTACCCCCATACCCAGTGACTGCCCGTACACCCAATAACTACCCCCATACCCAGTGACTGCCCGTACACCCAATAACTACCCCCATACCCAGTGACTGCCCGTACACCCAATAACTACCCCCATACCCAGTGACTGCCCGTGCACCCAATAACTACCCCCATATCCAGTGACTGCCCGTACACCCAATAACTACCCCCATACCCAGTGACTGCCCGTACACCCAATAACTACCCCCATACCCAGTGACTGCCCGTACACCCAATAACTACCCCCATACCCAGTGACTGCCCGTACACCCAATAACTACCCCAATACCCAGTGACTGCCCGTACACCCAATAACTACCCCCATACCCAGTGACTGCCAGTACACCCAATAACTACCCCCATACCCAGTGACTGCCCGTACACCCAATAACTACCCCCATACCCAGTGACTGCCCGTACACCCAATAACTACCCCCATACCCAGTGACTGCCCGTACACCCAATAACTACCCCCATACCCAGTGACTGCCCGTACACCCAATAACTACCCCCATACCCAGTGACTGCCCGTACACCCAATAACTACCCCCATACCCAGTGACTGCCCGTACACCCAATAACTACCCCCATACCCAGTGACTGCCCGTACACCCAATAACTACCCCCATACCCAGTGACTGCCCGTACACCCAATAACTACCCCCATACCCAGTGACTGCCCGTACACCCAATAACTACCCCCATACCCAGTGACTGCCCGTACACCCAATAACTACCCCCATATCCAGTGACTGCCCGTACACCCAATAACTACCCCCATACCCAGTGACTGCCCGTACACCCAATAACTACCCCCATACCCAGTGACTGCCCGTACACCCAATAACTACCCCCATACCCAGTGACTGCCCGTACACCCAATAACTACCCCCATACCCAGTGACTGCCCGTACACCCAATAACTACCCCCATATCCAGTGACTGCCCGTACACCCAATAACTACCCCCATACCCAGTGACTGCCCGTACACCCAATAACTACCCCCATACCCAGTGACTGCCCGTACACCCAATAACTACCCCCATACCCAGTGACTGCCCGTGCACCCAATAACTACCCCCATACCCAGTGACTGCCCGTACACCCAATAACTACCCCCATACCCAGTGACTGCCCGTACACCCAATAACTACCCCCATACCCAGTGACTGCCCGTGCACCCAATAACTACCCCCATATCCAGTGACTGCCCGTACACCCAATAACTACCCCCATACCCAGTGACTGCCCGTACACCCAATAACTACCCCCATATCCAGTGACTGCCCGTACACCCAATAACTACCCCCATACCCAGTGACTGCCCGTACACCCAATAACTACCCCCATATCCAGTGACTGCCCGTGCACCCAATAACTACCCCCATACCCAGTGACTGCCCGTACACCCAATAACTACCCCCATACCCAGTGACTGCCCGTACACCCAATAACTACCCCCATACCCAGTGACTGCCCGTGCACCCAATAACTACCCCCATACCCAGTGACTGCCCGTACACCCAATAACTACCCCCATATCCAGTGACTGCCCGTACACCCAATAACTACCCCCATACCCAGTGACTGCCCGTACACCCAATAACTACCCCCATACCCAGTGACTGCCCGTACACCCAATAACTACCCCCATACTCAGTGACTGCTCGTGTACCCAATAACTACCCCCATACTCAGTGACTGCCCGTACACCCAATAACTACCCCCAATAAATACCCCCATACCCAGTGACTGCCCGTGCACCCAATAACTACACCCAATAACTACCCCCATACCCAGTGACTGCCCGTACACCCAATAACTACCCCCATACCCAGTGACTGCCCATACACCCAATAACTACCCCCATACCCAGTGACTGCCCGTGCACCCAATAACTACCCCCATACCCAGTGACTGCCCGTACACCCAATAACTGCACCCAATAACTACCCCCATACCCAGTGACTGCCCGTGCACCCAATAACTACCCCCATACCCAGTGACTGCCCGTGCACCCAATAACTACCCCCATATCCAGTGACTGCCCGTACACCCAATAACTACCCCCATACCCAGTGACTGCCCGTACACCCAATAACTACCCCCATACCCAGTGACTGCCCGTACACCCAATAACTACCCCCATACTCAGTGACTGCTCGTGTACCCAATAACTACCCCCATACTCAGTGACTGCCCGTACACCCAATAACTACCCCCAATAAATACCCCCATACCCAGTGACTGCACGTGCACCCAATAACTACACCCAATAACTACCCCCATACCCAGTGACTGCCCGTACACCCAATAACTACCCCCATACCCAGTGACTGCCCATACACCCAATAACTACCCCCATACCCAGTGACTGCCCGTACACCCAATAACTACCCCCATACCCAGTGACTGCCGTACACCCAATAACTGCACCCAATAAATACCCCCATACCCAGTGACTGCCCGTGCACCCAATAACTACACCCAATAACTACCCCCATACCCAGTGACTGCCCGTACACCCAATAACTACCCCCATACCCAGTGACTGCCCGTACACCCAATAAATACCCCCATACCCAGTGACTGCCCGTGCACCCAATAACTACCCCCATACCCAGTGACTGCCCGTACACCCAATAACTACCCCCATACCCAGTGACTGCCCGTACACCCAATAACTACCCCCATACCCAGTGACTGCCCGTGCACCCAATAACTACCCCCATACCCAGTGACTGCCCGTACACCCAATAACTACCCCCATATCCAGTGACTGCCCGTACACCCAATAACTACCCCCATACCCAGTGACTGCCCGTACACCCAATAACTACCCCCATACCCAGTGACTGCCCGTACCCCCAATAACTACCCCCATACCCAGTGACTGCCCGTACACCCAATAACTACCCCCATACCCAGTGACTGCCCGTACACCCAATAACTACCCCCATACCCAGTGACTGCCCGTACACCCAATAACTACCCCCATACCCAGTGACTGCCCGTACACCCAATAACTACCCCCATACCCAGTGACTGCCCGTACACCCAATAACTACCCCCATACCCAGTGACTGCCCGTACCCCCAATAACTACCCCCATACCCAGTGACTGCCCGTGCACCCAATAACTACCCCCATACCCAGTGACTGCCCGTACACCCAATAACTACCCCCATACCCAGTGACTGCCAGTGCACCCAATAACTACCCCCATACCCAGTGACTGCCAGTGCACCCAATAACTACCCCCATACCCAGTGACTGCCCGTGCACCCAATAACTACCCCCATACCCAGTGACTGCCCGTACACCCAATAACTACCCCCATACCCAGTGACTGCCCGTACACCCAATAACTACCCGCATACCCAGTGACTGCCCGTACACCCAATAACTACCCCCATACCCAGTGACTGCCCGTGCACCCAATAACTACCCCCATACCCAGTGACTGCCCGTACACCCAATAACTACCCCCATACCCAGTGACTGCCAGTGCACCCAATAACTACCCCCATACCCAGTGACTGCCCGTGCACCCAATAACTACCCCCATACCCAGTGACTGCCCGTGCACCCAATAACTACCCCCATACCCAGTGACTGCCCGTACACCCAATAACTACCCGCATACCCAGTGACTGCCCGTACACCCAATAACTACCCCCATACCCAGTGACTGCCCGTACACCCAATAACTACCCCCATACCCAGTGACTGCCCGTACACCCAATAACTACCCCCATACCCAGTGACTGCCCGTACACCCAATAACTACCCCCATACCCAGTGACTGCCCGTACACCCAATAACTACCCCCATACCCAGTGACTGCCCGTGCACCCAATAACTACACCCAATAACTACCCCCATACCCAGTGACTGCCCGTACACCCAATAACTACCCCCATACCCAGTGACTGCCCGTACACCCAATAACTACCCCCATACCCAGTGACTGCCCGTACACCCAATAACTACCCCCATACCCAGTGACTGCCCGTGCACCCAATAACTACCCCCATATCCAGTGACTGCCCGTGCACTTAATAACTACCCCCATACCCAGTGACTGCCCGTACACCCAATAACTACCCCCATACCCAGTGACTGCCCGTACACCCAATAACTACCCCCATACCCAGTGACTGCCCGTACACCCAATAACTACCCCCATACCCAGTGACTGCCCGTACACCCAATAACTACCCCCATACCCAGTGACTGCCCGTACACCCAATAACTACCCCCATACCCAGTGACTGCCCGTACACCCAATAACTACCCCCATACCCAGTGACTGCCAGTGCACCCAATAACTACCCCCATGCCCAGTGACTGCCCGTGCACCCAATAACTACCCCCATACCCAGTGACTGCCCGTACACCCAATAACTACCCCCATACCCAGTGACTGCCCGTACACCCAATAACTACCCCCATACCCAGTGACTGCCCGTGCACCCAATAACTACCCCCATACCCAGTGACTGCCCGTACACCCAATAACTACCCCCATACCCAGTGACTGCCCGTACACCCAATAACTACCCCCATACCCAGTGACTGCCCGTACACCCAATAACTACCCCTATACCCAGTGACTGCCCGTACACCCAATAACTACCCCCATGCCCAGTGACTGCCCGTGCACCCAATAACTACCCCCATACCCAGTGACTGCCCGTACACCCAATAACTACCCCCATACCCAGTGACTGCCCGTACACCCAATAACTACCCCCATACCCAGTGACTGCCCGTGCACCCAATAAATACCCCCATACCCAGTGACTGCCCGTACACCCAATAACTACACCCAATAACTACCCCCATACCCAGTGACTGCCCGTACACCCAATAACTACCCCCATACCCAGTGACTGCCCGTACACCCAATAACTACCCCCATACCCAGTGACTGCCCGTACACCCAATAACTACCCCCATATCCAGTGACTGCCCGTACACCCAATAACTACCCCCATACCCAGTGACTGCCCGTGCACCCAATAACTACCCCATACCCAGTGACTGCCCGTACACCCAATAACTACCCCCATACCCAGTGACTGCCCGTGCACCCAATAACTACCCCCATACCCAGTGACTGCCAGTGCACCCAATAACTACCCCCATACCCAGTGACTGCCCGTACACCCAATAACTACCCCCATACCCAGTGACTGCCCGTGCACCCAATAACTACCCCCATACCCAGTGACTGCCCGTACACCCAATAACTACCCCCATACCCAGTGACTGCCTGTACACCCAATAACTACCCCCATACCCAGTGACTGCCCGTACACCCAATAACTACCCCCATACCCAGTGACTGCCCGTACACCCAATAACTACCCCCATATCCAGTGACTGCCCGTGCACCCAATAACTACCCCCATACCCAGTGACTGCCCGTACACCCAATAACTACCCCATACCCAGTGACTGCCAGTGCACCCAATAACTACCCCCATACCCAGTGACTGCCCGTACACCCAATAACTACCCCCATACCCAGTGACTGCCCGTACACCCAATAACTACCCCCATACCCAGTGACTGCCAGTGCACCCAATAACTACCCCCATACCCAGTGACTGCCCGTACACCCAATAACTACCCCCATACCCAGTGACTGCCCGTACACCCAATAACTACCCCCATACCCAGTGACTGCCCGTACACCCAATAACTACCCCCATACCCAGTGACTGCCCGTACACCCAATAACTACCCCCATACCCAGTGACTGCCCGTACACCCAATAACTACCCCCATACCCAGTGACTGCCCGTACACCCAATAACTACCCCCATACCCAGTGACTGCCCGTACACCCAATAACTACCCCCATACCCAGTGACTGCCCGTACACCCAATAACTACCCCCATACCCAGTGACTGCCCGTACACCCAATAACTACCCCCATACCCAGTGACTGCCCGTACACCCAATAACTACCCCCATACCCAGTGACTGCCCGTACACCCAATAACTACCCCCATACCCAGTGACTGCCCGTGCACCCAATAACTACCCCATACCCAGTGACTGCCCGTACACCCAATAACTACCCCCATACCCAGTGACTGCCCGTGCACCCAATAACTACCCCCATACCCAGTGACTGCCAGTGCACCCAATAACTACCCCCATACCCAGTGACTGCCCGTACACCCAATAACTACCCCCATACCCAGTGACTGCCCGTGCACCCAATAACTACCCCCATACCCAGTGACTGCCCGTACACCCAATAACTACCCCCATACCCAGTGACTGCCCGTACACCCAATAACTACCCCCATACCCAGTGACTGCCCGTACACCCAATAACTACCCCCATACCCAGTGACTGCCCGTACACCCAATAACTACCCCCATACCCAGTGACTGCCCGTACACCCAATAACTACCCCCATACCCAGTGACTGCCCGTGCACCCAATAACTACCCCCATACCCAGTGACTGCCCGTACACCCAATAACTACCCCCATACCCAGTGACTGCCCGTGCACCCAATAACTACCCCCATACCCAGTGACTGCCCGTACACCCAATAACTACCCCCATACCCAGTGACTGCCCGTGCACCCAATAACTACCCCCATATCCAGTGACTGCCCGTACACCCAATAACTACCCCCATACCCAGTGACTGCCCGTGCACCCAATAACTACCCCCATACCCAGTGACTGCCCGTACACCCAATAACTACCCCCATACCCAGTGACTGCCCGTGCACCCAATAACTACCCCCATACCCAGTGACTGCCCGTGCACCCAATAACTACCCCCATACCCAGTGACTGCCCGTGCACCCAATAACTACCCCCATACCCAGTGACTGCCCGTGCACCCAATAACTACCCCCATACCCAGTGACTGCCCGTACACCCAATAACTACCCCCATACCCAGTGACTGCCCGTACACCCAATAACTACCCCCATACCCAGTGACTGCCCGTGCACCCAATAACTACCCCCATACCTAGTGACTGCCCGTACACCCAATAACTACCCCCATACCCAGTGACTGCCCGTACACCCAATAACTACCCCCATACCCAGTGACTGCCCGTACACCCAATAACTACCCCCATACCCAGTGACTGCCCGTACACCCAATAACTACCCCCATACCCAGTGACTGCCCGTGCACCCAATAACTACCCCCATACCTAGTGACTGCCCGTACACCCAATAACTACCCCCATACCCAGTGACTGCCCGTACACCCAATAACTACCCCCATACCCAGTGACTGCCCGTACACCCAATAACTACCCCCCATATCCAGTGACTGCCCGTACACCCAATAACTACCCCCATACCCAGTGACTGCCAGTGCACCCAATAACTACCCCCATACCCAGTGACTGCCCGTACACCCAATAACTACCCCCATACCCAGTGACTGCCCGTACACCCAATAACTACCCCCATACCCAGTGACTGCCCGTACACCCAATAACTACCCCCATACCCAGTGACTGCCCGTACACCCAATAACTACCCCCATACCCAGTGACTGCCCGTACACCCAATAACTACCCCCATACCCAGTGACTGCCCGTACACCCAATAACTACCCCCATACCCAGTGACTGCCCGTACACCCAATAACTACCCCCATACCCAGTGACTGCCCGTACCCCCAATAACTACCCCCATACCCAGTGACTGCCCGTGCACCCAATAACTACCCCCATACCCAGTGACTGCCAGTACACCCAATAACTACCCCCATACCCAGTGACTGCCCGTACACCCAATAACTACCCCCATACCCAGTGACTGCCCGTACACCCAATAACTACCCCCATACCCAGTGACTGCCCGTACACCCAATAACTACCCCCATACCCAGTGACTGCCCGTACACCCAATAACTACCCCCATATCCAGTGACTGCCCGTACACCCAATAACTACCCCCATACCCAGTGACTGCCCGTACACCCAATAACTACCCCCATACCCAGTGACTGCCCGTACACCCAATAACTACCCCCATACCCAGTGACTGCCCGTGCACCCAATAACTACCCCCATACCCAGTGACTGCCCGTGCACCCAATAACTACCCCCATACCCAGTGACTGCCCGTACACCCAATAACTACCCCCATACCCAGTGACTGCCCGTACACCCAATAACTACCCCCATACCCAGTGACTGCCCGTGCACCCAATTACTACCCCCATACCCAGTGACTGCCCGTACACCCAATAACTACCCCCATACCCAGTGACTGCCCGTGCACCCAATAACTACCCCCATACCCAGTGACTGCCCGTGCACCCAATAACTACCCCCATATCCAGTGACTGCCCGTACACCCAATAACTACCCCCATACCCAGTGACTGCCCGTACACCCAATAACTACCCCCATACCCAGTGACTGCCCGTACACCCAATAACTACCCCCATACCCAGTGACTGCCCGTACACCCAATAACTACCCCCATACCCAGTGACTGCCCGTACACCCAATAACTACCCCCATACCCAGTGACTGCCCGTGCACCCAATAACTACCCCCATACCCAGTGACTGCCCGTGCACCCAATAACTACCCCCATACCCAGTGACTGCCCGTGCACCCAATAACTACCCCCATACCCAGTGACTGCCCGTACACCCAATAACTACCCCCATACCCAGTGACTGCTCGTGCACCCAATAACTACCCCATACCCAGTGACTGCCCGTACACCCAATAACTACCCCCATACCCAGTGACTGCCCGTACACCCAATAACTACCCCCATACCCAGTGACTGCCCGTACACCCAATAACTACCCCCATACCCAGTGACTGCCCGTACACCCAATAACTACCCCCATACCCAGTGACTGCCCGTACACCCAATAACTACCCCCATACCCAGTGACTGCCCGTACACCCAATAACTACCCCCATACCCAGTGACTGCCCGTACACCCAATAACTACCCCCATACCCAGTGACTGCCCGTACACCCAATAACTACCCCCATACCCAGTGACTGCCCGTACACCCAATAACTACCCCCATATCCAGTGACTGCCCGTACACCCAATAACTACCCCCATACCCAGTGACTGCCCGTACACCCAATAACTACCCCCATATCCAGTGACTGCCCGTACACCCAATAACTACCCCCATACCCAGTGACTGCCCGTACACCCAATAACTACCCCCATACCCAGTGACTGCCCGTACACCCAATAACTACCCCCATACCCAGTGACTGCCCGTACACCCAATAACTACCCCCATATCCAGTGACTGCCCGTGCACCCAATAACTACCCCTATACCCAGTGACTGCCCGTACACCCAATAACTACCCCCATACCCAGTGACTGCCCGTACACCCAATAACTACCCCCATACCCAGTGACTGCCCGTGCACCCAATAACTACCCCATACCCAGTGACTGCCCGTGCACCCAATAACTACCCCCATACCCAGTGACTGCCCGTGCACCCAATAACTACCCCCATACCCAGTGACTGCCCGTACACCCAATAACTACCCCCATACCCAGTGACTGCCCGTACACCCAATAACTACCCCCATACCCAGTGACTGCCCATACACCCAATAACTACCCCCTTACCCAGTGACTGCCCGTACACCCAATAACTACCCCCATACCCAGTGACTGCCCATGCACCCAATAACTACCCCCATACCCAGTGACTGCCCGCGCACCCAATAACTACCCCCATACCCAGTGACTGCCCGTGCACCCAATAACTACCCCATACCCAGTGACTGCCAGTGCACCCAATAACTACCCCCATACCCAGTGACTGCCCGTACACCCAATAACTACCCCCATACCCAGTGACTGCCCGTGCACCCAATAACTACCCCCATACCCAGTGACTGCCCCTGCACCCAATAACTACCCCCATACCCAGTGACTGCCCGTGCACCCAATAACTACCCCCATACCCAGTGACTGCCCGTACACCCAATAACTACCCCCATACCCAGTGACTGCCCGTACACCCAATAACTACCCCCATACCCAGTGACTGCCCGTGCACCCAATAACTACCCCCATACCCAGTGACTGCCCGTGCACCCAATAACTACCCCCATACCCAGTGACTGCCCGTACACCCAATAACTACCCCCATACCCAGTGACTGCCCGTACACCCAATAACTACCCCCATACCCAGTGACTGCCAGTGCACCCAAAATCTACCCCCATACCCAGTGACTGCCCGTACACCCAATAACTACCCCCATACCCAGTGACTGCCCGTGCACCCAATAACTACCCCCATACCCAGTGACTGCCCGTACACCCAATAACTACCCCCATACCCAGTGACTGCCCGTGCACCCAATAACTACCCCCATACCCAGTGACTGCCCGTGCACCCAATAACTACCCCCATACCCAGTGACTGCCCGTACACCCAATAACTACCCCCATACCCAGTGACTGCCCGTACACCCAATAACTACCCCCATACCCAGTGACTGCCCGTGCACCCAATAACTACCCCCATACCCAGTGACTGCCCGTACACCCAATAACTACCCCCATACCCAGTGACTGCCCGTACACCCAATAACTACCCCCATACCCAGTGACTGCCCGTACACCCAATAACTACCCCCATACCCAGTGACTGCCCGTGCACCCAATAACTACCCCCATACCCAGTGACTGCCCGTACACCCAATAACTACCCCCATATCCAGTGACTGCCCGTACACCCAATAACTACCCCCATACCCAGTGACTGCCCGTACACCCAATAACTACCCCCATATCCAGTGACTGCCCGTGCACCCAATAACTACCCCCATACCCAGTGACTGCCCGTGCACCCAATAACTACCCCCATACCCAGTGACTGCCCGTGCACCCAATAACTACCCCCATACCCAGTGACTGCCCGTGCACCCAATAACTACCCCCATACCCAGTGACTGCCCGTGCACCCAATAACTACCCCCATACCCAGTGACTGCCCGTACACCCAATAACTACCCCCATACCCAGTGACTGCCCGTACACCCAATAACTACCCCCATACCCAGTGACTGCCCGTACACCCAATAACTACCCGCATACCCAGTGACTGCCCGTACACCCAATAACTACCCCCATACCCAGTGACTGCCCGTACACCCAATAACTACCCCCATACCCAGTGACTGCCCGTACACCCAATAACTACCCCCATACCCAGTGACTGCCCGTACACCCAATAACTACCCCCATACCCAGTGACTGCCCGTACACCCAATAACTACCCCCATACCCAGTGACTGCCCGTGCACCCAATAACTACCCCCATACCCAGTGACTGCCCGTACACCCAATAACTACCCCCATACCCAGTGACTGCCCGTACACCCAATAACTACCCCCATACCCAGTGACTGCCCGTACACCCAATAACTACCCCCATACCCAGTGACTGCCCGTACACCCAATAACTACCCCCATACCCAGTGACTGCCCGTGCACCCAATAACTACCCCCATACCCAGTGACTGCCCGTACACCCAATAACTACCCCCATACCCAGTGACTGCCCGTACACCCAATAACTACCCCCATACCCAGTGACTGCCCGTGCACCCAATAACTACCCCCATACCCAGTGACTGCCCGTACCCCCAATAACTACCCCCATACCCAGTGACTGCCCATGCACCCAATAACTACCCCCATACCCAGTGACTGCCCATGCACCCAATAACTACCCCCATACCCAGTGACTGCCCGTACACCCAATAACTACCCCCATATCCAGTGACTGCCCGTGCACCCAATAACTACCCCCATACCCAGTGACTGCCCGTACACCCAATAACTACCCCCATATCCAGTGACTGCCCGTGCACCCAATAACTACCCCCAATAACTACCCCCATACCCAGTGACTGCCCGTACACCCAATAACTACCCCCATACCCAGTGACTGCCCGTGCACCCAATAACTACCCCCATACCCAGTGACTGCCCGTACACCCAATAACTACCCCATACCCAGTGACTGCCCGTACACCCAATAACTACCCCCATACCCAGTGACTGCCCGTACACCCAATAACTACCCCCATACCCAGTGACTGCCCGTACACCCAATAACTACCCCATACCCAGTGACTGCCCGTACACCCAATAACTACCCCCATACCCAGTGACTGCCCGTACACCCAATAACTACCCCCAATAACTACCCCATACCCAGTGACTGCCCGTACACCCAATAACTACCCCCATACCCAGTGACTGCCCGTACACCCAATAACTACCCCCATACCCAGTGACTGCCAGTGCACCCAATAACTACCCCCATACCCAGTGACTGCCCGTACACCCAATAACTACCCCCATACCCAGTGACTGCCCGTACACCCAATAACTACCCCCATACCCAGTGACTGCCCGTACACCCAATAACTACCCCCATACCCAGTGACTGCCCGTGCACCCAATAACTACCCCCATACCCAGTGACTGCCCGTGCACCCAATAACTACCCCCATACCCAGTGACTGCCAGTGCACCCAATAACTACCCCCATACCCAGTGACTGCCCGTACACCCAATAACTACCCCCATACCCAGTGACTGCCCGTACACCCAATAACTACCCCCATACCCAGTGACTGCCCGTACACCCAATAACTACCCCCATACCCAGTGACTGCCCGTACACCCAATAACTACCCCATACCCAGTGACTGCCCGTACACCCAATAACTACCCCCATACCCAGTGACTGCCCGTACACCCAATAACTACCCCCATACCCAGTGACTGCCCGTGCACCCAATAACTACCCCCATACCCAGTGACTGCCCGTGCACCCAATAACTACCCCCATACCCAGTGACTGCCCGTACACCCAATAACTACCCCCATACCCAGTGACTGCCCGTGCACCCAATAACTACCCCCATACCCAGTGACTGCCCGTACACCCAATAACTACCCCCATACCCAGTGACTGCCCATGCACCCAATAACTACCCCCAATAACTACCCCCATACCCAGTGACTGCCCGTACACCCAATAACTACCCCCATTCCCAGTGACTGCCCGTGCACCCAATAACTACCCCCAATAACTACCCCCATACCCAGTGACTGCCCGTACACCCAATAACTACCCCCATACCCAGTGACTGCCCGTGCACCCAATAACTACCCCCATACCCAGTGACTGCCCGTACACCCAATAACTACCCCCATACCCAGTGACTGCCCGTACACCCAATAACTACCCCCATATCCAGTGACTGCCCGTACACCTAATAACTACCCCCATATCCAGTGACTGCCCGTACACCCAATAACTACCCCCATACCCAGTGACTGCCCGTACACCCAATAACTACCCCCATACCCAGTGACTGCCCGTACACCCAATAACTACCCCCATACCCAGTGACTGCCCGTACACCCAATAACTACCCCCATACCCAGTGACTGCCCGTACACCCAATAACTACCCCCATACCCAGTGACTGCCCGTACACCCAATAACTACCCCCATACCCAGTGACTGCCCGTACACCCAATAACTACCCCCATATCCAGTGACTGCCCGTACACCCAATAACTACCCCCATATCCAGTGACTGCCCGTACACCCAATAACTACCCCCATACCCAGTGACTGCCCGTACACCCAATAACTACCCCCATACCCAGTGACTGCCCGTACACCCAATAACTACCCCCATACCCAGTGACTGCCCGTACACCCAATAACTACCCCCATACCCAGTGACTGCCCGTACACCCAATAACTACCCCCATACCCAGTGTCTGCCCGTACACCCAATAACTACCCCCATACCCAGTGACTGCCCGTACACCCAATAACTACCCCCATACCCAGTGACTGCCCGTACACCCAATAACTACACCCAATAACTACCCCCATACCCAGTGACTGCCCGTACACCCAATAACTACCCCCATACCCAGTGACTGCCCGTACACCCAATAACTACCCCCATACCCAGTGACTGCCCGTGCACCCAATAACTACCCCCATACCCAGTGACTGCCCGTGCACCCAATAACTACCCCCATACCCAGTGACTGCCCGTGCACCCAATAACTACCCCCATACCCAGTGACTGCCCGTACACCCAATAACTACCCCCATACCCAGTGACTGCCCGTACACCCAATAACTACCCCCATATCCAGTGACTGCCCGTACACCCAATAACTACCCCCATACCCAGTGACTGCCCGTACACCCAATAACTACCCCCATACCCAGTGACTGCCCGTACACCCAATAACTACCCCCATACTCAGTGACTGCCCGTACACCCAATAACTACCCCCATATCCAGTGACTGCCCGTGCACCCAATAACTACCCCATACCCAGTGACTGCCCGTACACCCAATAACTACCCCCATACCCAGTGACTGCCCGTACACCCAATAACTACCCCCATACCCAGTGACTGCCCGTGCACCCAATAACTACCCCCATACCCAGTGACTGCCCGTACACCCAATAACTACCCCCATACCCAGTGACTGCCCGTACACCCAATAACTACACCCAATAACTACCCCCATACCCAGTGACTGCCCGTGCACCCAATAACTACCCCCATACCCAGTGACTGCCCGTACACCCAATAACTACCCCCATACCCAGTGACTGCCCGTACACCCAATAACTACCCCCATACCCAGTGACTGCCCGTACACCCAATAACTACCCCCATACCAAGTGACTGCCCGTACACCCAATAACTACACCCAATAACTACCCCCATACCCAGTGACTGCCCGTACACCCAATAACTACCCCCATACCCAGTGACTGCCCGTACACCCAATAACTACCCCCATACCCAGTGACTGCCCGTACACCCAATAACTACCCCCATACCCAGTGACTGCCCGTACACCCAATAACTACCCCCATACCCAGTGACTGCCCGTACACCCAATAACTACCCCCATACCCAGTGACTGCCCGCGCACCCAATAACTACCCCCATACCCAGTGACTGCCAGTGCACCCAATAACTACCCCCATACCCAGTGACTGCCAGTGCACCCAATAACTACCCCCATACCCAGTGACTGCCAGTGCACCCAATAACTACCCCCATACCCAGTGACTGCCCGTGCACCCAATAACTACCCCCATACCCAGTGACTGCCCGTGCACCCAATAACTACCCCCATACCCAGTGACTGCCCGTGCACCCAATAACTACCCCCATACCCAGTGACTGCCCGTGCACCCAATAACTACCCCCATACCCAGTGACTGCCCGTACACCCAATAACTACCCCCATACCCAGTGACTGCCCGTACACCCAATAACTACCCCCATACCCAGTGACTGCCCGTACACCCAATAACTACCCCCATACCCAGTGACTGCCCGTACACCCAATAACTACCCCCATATCCAGTGACTGCCCGTACACCCAATAACTACCCCCATACCCAGTGACTGCCCGTACACCCAATAACTACCCCCATACCCAGTGACTGCCCGTACACCCAATAACTACCCCCATACCCAGTGACTGCCCGTGCACCCAATAACTACCCCCATACCCAGTGACTGCCCGTACACCCAATAACTACCCCCATACCCAGTGACTGCCCGTACACCCAATAACTACCCCCATACCCAGTGACTGCCCGTACACCCAATAACTACCCCATACCCAGTGACTGCCCGTACACCCAATAACTACCCCCATACCCAGTGACTGCCAGTGCACCCAATAACTACCCCCATACCCAGTGACTGCCCGTACACCCAATAACTACCCCCATATCCAGTGACTGCCCGTACACCCAATAACTACCCCCATACCCAGTGACTGCCAGTACACCCAATAACTACCCCCATACCCAGTGACTGCCCGTGCACCCAATAACTACCCCATACCCAGTGACTGCCCGTACACCCAATAACTACCCCCATACCCAGTGACTGCCCGTACACCCAATAACTACCCCCATACCCAGTGACTGCCCGTACACCCAATAACTACCCCCATACCCAGTGACTGCCCGTACACCCAATAACTACCCCATACCCAGTGACTGCCCGTACACCCAATAACTACCCCCATACCCAGTGACTGCCCGTGCACCCAATAACTACCCCCATACCCAGTGACTGCCCGTACACCCAATAACTACCCCCATACCCAGTGACTGCCCGTACACCCAATAACTACCCCCATACCCAGTGACTGCCCGTACACCCAATAACTACCCCATACCCAGTGACTGCCCGTACACCCAATAACTACCCCATACCCAGTGACTGCCCGTACACCCAATAACTACCCCCATACCCAGTGACTGCCAGTGCACCCAATAACTACCCCCATACCCAGTGACTGCCCGTACACCCAATAACTACCCCCATATCCAGTGACTGCCCGTACACCCAATAACTACCCCCATACCCAGTGACTGCCAGTACACCCAATAACTACCCCCATACCCAGTGACTGCCCGTGCACCCAATAACTACCCCATACCCAGTGACTGCCCGTACACCCAATAACTACCCCCATACCCAGTGACTGCCCGTACACCCAATAACTACCCCCATACCCAGTGACTGCCCGTACACCCAATAACTACCCCCATACCCAGTGACTGCCCGTACACCCAATAACTACCCCATACCCAGTGACTGCCCGTACACCCAATAACTACCCCCATACCCAGTGACTGCCCGTACACCCAATAACTACCCCCATACCCAGTGACTGCCCGTACACCCAATAACTACCCCCATACCCAGTGACTGCCCGTACACCCAATAACTACCCCCATACCCAGTGATTGCCCGTACACCCAATAACTACCCCCATACCCAGTGACTGCCCGTGCACCCAATAACTACCCCCATACCCAGTGACTGCCCGTACACCCAATAACTACCCCCATACCCAGTGACTGCCCGTGCACCCAATAACTACCCCCATACCCAGTGACTGCCCGTACACCCAATAACTACCCCCATACCCAGTGACTGCCCGTACACCCAATAACTACCCCCATACCCAGTGACTGCCCGTACACCCAATAACTACCCCATACCCAGTGACTGCCCGTACACCCAATAACTACCCCCATACCCAGTGACTGCCAGTGCACCCAATAACTACCCCCATACCCAGTGACTGCCCGTACACCCAATAACTACCCCCATATCCAGTGACTGCCCGTACACCCAATAACTACCCCCATACCCAGTGACTGCCAGTACACCCAATAACTACCCCCATACCCAGTGACTGCCCGTGCACCCAATAACTACCCCATACCCAGTGACTGCCCGTACACCCAATAACTACCCCCATACCCAGTGACTGCCCGTACACCCAATAACTACCCCCATACCCAGTGACTGCCCGTACACCCAATAACTACCCCCATACCCAGTGACTGCCCGTACACCCAATAACTACCCCATACCCAGTGACTGCCCGTACACCCAATAACTACCCCCATACCCAGTGACTGCCCGTACACCCAATAACTACCCCCATACCCAGTGACTGCCCGTACACCCAATAACTACCCCCATACCCAGTGACTGCCCGTACACCCAATAACTACCCCCATACCCAGTGACTGCCCGTACACCCAATAACTACCCCCATACCCAGTGACTGCCCGTACACCCAATAACTACCCCCATATCCAGTGACTGCCCGTACACCCAATAACTACCCCCATACCCAGTGACTGCCCGTACACCCAATAACTACCCCCATACCCAGTGACTGCCCGTACACCCAATAACTACACCCAATAACTACCCCCATACCCAGTGACTGCCCGTGCACCCAATAACTACCCCCATACCCAGTGACTGCCCGTACACCCAATAACTACCCCCATACCCAGTGACTGCCCGTACACCCAATAACTACCCCCATACCCAGTGACTGCCCGTGCACCCAATAACTACCCCCATACCCAGTGACTGCCCGTGCACCCAATAACTACCCCCATACCCAGTGACTGCCCGTACACCCAATAACTACCCCCATACCCAGTGACTGCCCGTACACCCAATAACTACCCCCATACCCAGTGACTGCCCGTACACCCAATAACTACCCCCATACCCAGTGACTGCCTGTGCACCCAATAACTACCCCCATACTCAGTGACTGCTCGTGTACCCAATAACTACCCCCATACCCAGTGACTGCCCGTACACCCAATAACTACCCCCATACCCAGTGACTGCCCGTACACCCAATAACTACCCCCATACCCAGTGACTGCCCGTACACCCAATAACTACCCCCATACCCAGTGACTGCCCGTACACCCAATAACTACCCCCATATCCAGTGACTGCCCGTGCACCCAATAACTACCCCCATACCCAGTGACTGCCCGTACACCCAATAACTACCCCATACCCAGTGACTGCCCGTACACCCAATAACTACCCCCATACCCAGTGACTGCCCGTACACCCAATAACTACCCCATACCCAGTGACTGCCCGTACACCCAATAACTACCCCCATACCCAGTGACTGCCCGTAGCACCCAATAACTACCCCCATACCCAGTGACTGCCCGTACACCCAATAACTACCCCCATATCCAGTGACTGCCCGTACACCCAATAACTACCCCCATACCCAGTGACTGCCCGTACACCCAATAACTACCCCCATACCCAGTGACTGCCCGTACACCCAATAACTACCCCCATACCCAGTGACTGCCCGTACACCCAATAACTACCCCCATACCCAGTGACTGCCCGTACACCCAATAACTACCCCCATACCCAGTGACTGCCCGTACACCCAATAACTACCCCCATACCCAGTGACTGCCCGTACACCCAATAACTACCCCCATACCCAGTGACTGCCCGTACACCCAATAACTACCCCCATATCCAGTGACTGCCCGTACACCCAATAACTACCCCCATACCCAGTGACTGCCCGTACACCCAATAACTACCCCCATATCCAGTGACTGCCCGTACACCCAATAACTACCCCCATACCCAGTGACTGCCCGTACACCCAATAACTACCCCCATACCCAGTGACTGCCCGTACACCCAATAACTACCCCCATACCCAGTGACTGCCCGTACACCCAATAACTACCCCATACCCAGTGACTGCCCATACACCAGATAACTACCCCATACCCAGTGACTGCCCGTACACCCAATAACTACCCCATACCCAGTGACTGCCCGTACACCCAATAACTACCCCCATACCCAGTGACTGCCCGTACACCCAATAACTACCCCCATACCAGTGACTGCCCGTACACCAATAACTACCCCCATACCCAGTGACTGCCCGTACACCCAATAACTACCCCCATACCCAGTGACTGCCCGTGCACCCAATAACTACCCCCATACCCAGTGACTGCCCGTGCACCCAATAACTACCCCCATACCCAGTGACTGCCCGTACACCCAATAACTACCCCCATACCCAGTGACTGCCCGTGCACCCAATAACTACACCCAATAACTACCCCCATACCAGTGACTGCCCGTGCACCCAATAACTACCCCATACCCAGTGACTGCCCGTGCACCCAATAACTACACCCAATAACTACCCCCATACCCAGTGACTGCCCGTGCACCCAATAACTACCCCCCATACCCAGTGACTGCCAGTGCACCCAATAACTACCCCCATATCCAGTGACTGCCCGTACACCCAATAACTACCCCCATACCCAGTGACTGCCCATACACTCCTATAACTACCCCATACCCAGTGACTGCCCGTACACCCAATAACTACCCCCATATCCAGTGACTGCCCGTGCACCCAATAACTACCCCCATACCCAGTGACTGCCCGTACACCCAATAACTACCCCCATATCCAGTGACTGCCCGTGCACCCAATAACTACCCCCATACCCAGTGACTGCCCGTGCACCCAATAACTACCCCCATACCCAGTGACTGCCCGTGCACCCAATAACTACCCCATACCCAGTGACTGCCCGTGCACCCAATAACTACCCCCATATCCAGTGACTGCCCGTGCACCCAATAACTACCCCCATATCCAGTGACTGCCCGTGCACCCAATAACTACCCCCATACCCAGTGACTGCCCGTGCACCCAATAACTACCCCCATATCCAGTGACTGCCCGTGCACCCAATAAACTACCCCCATACCCAGTGACTGCCCGTGCACCCAATAACTACCCCCATATCCAGTGACTGCCCGTACACCCAATAACTACCCCATATCCAGTGACTGCCCGTACACCCAATAACTACCCCCATACCCAGTGACTGCCCGTACACCCAATAACTACCCCCATACCCAGTGACTGCCCGTACACCCAATAACTACCCCCATATCCAGTGACTGCCCGTGCACCCAATAACTACCCCCATACCCAGTGACTGCCCGTGCACCCAATAACTACCCCCATATCCAGTGACTGCCCGTACACCCAATAACTACCCCCATATCCAGTGACTGCCCGTACACCCAATAACTACCCCCATACCAGTGACTGCCCGTACACCCAATAACTACACCCAATAACTACCCCCATACCCAGTGACTGCCCGTACACCCAATAACTACCCCATACCCAGTGACTGCCCGTGCACCCAATAACTACCCCCATACCCAGTGACTGCCCGTGCACCAATAACTACACCCAATAACTACCCCCATACCCAGTGACTGCCCGTACACCCAATAACTACCCCATACCCAGTGACTGCCCGTGCACCCAATAACTACCCCATACCCAGTGACTGCCCGTGCACCCAATAACTACACCCAATAACTACCCCCATACCCAGTGACTGCCCGTACACCCAATAACTACCCCATACCCAGTGACTGCCCGTACACCCAATAACTACCCCCATACCCAGTGACTGCCCGTGCACCCAATAACTACCCCCATACCCAGTGACTGCCCGTACACCCAATAACTACCCCCCATATCCAGTGACTGCCAGTGCACCCAATAACTACCCCCATACCCAGTGACTGCCCGTACACCCAATAACTACCCCCATACCCAGTGACTGCCCGTACACCCAATAACTACCCCCATACCCAGTGACTGCCCGTGCACCCAATAACTACCCCCATACCCAGTGACTGCCCGTGCACCCAATAACTACCCCCCATACCCAGTGACTGCCCGTGCACCCAATAACTACCCCCATACCCAGTGACTGCCCGTACACCCAATAACTACCCCCATACCCAGTGACTGCCCGTGCACCCAATAACTACCCCCATACCCAGTGACTGCCCGTGCACCCAATAACTACCCCCATACCCAGTGACTGCCCGTGCACCCAATAACTACCCCCCATACCCAGTGACTGCCCGTACACCCAATAACTACCCCCATATCCAGTGACTGCCAGTGCACCCAATAACTACCCCCATACCCAGTGACTGCCCGTACACCCAATAACTACCCCCATACCCAGTGACTGCCCGTGCACCCAATAACTACCCCCATACCCAGTGACTGCCCGTGCACCCAATAACTACCCCCATACCAGTGACTGCCCGTATACCAATAACTACCCCTATACCCAGTGACTGCCCGTACACCCAATAACTACCCCCATACCCAGTGACTGCCCGTACACCCAATAACTACCCCCATACCCAGTGACTGCCCGTATACCCAATAACTACCCCCATACCCAGTGACTGCCCGTATACCCAATAACTACCCCTATACCCAGTGACTGCCCGTACACCCAATAACTACCCCCATACCCAGTGACTGCCCATGCACCCAATAACTACCCCCATACCAGTGACTGCCAGTGCACCCAATAACTACCCCCATACCCAGTGACTGCCCGTACACCCAATAACTACCCCCCATACCCAGTGACTGCCCGTACACCCAATAACTACCCCCATACCCAGTGACTGCCCGTGCACCCAATAACTACCCCCATCTACCCAGTGACTGCCCGTACACCCAATAACTACCCCCATACCCAGTGACTGCCCGTGCACCCAATAACTACCCCCATACCCAGTGACTGCCCGTACACCCAATAACTACCCCCATACCCAGTGACTGCCCGTATACCCAATAACTACCCCTATACCCAGTGACTGCCCGTACACCCAATAACTACCCCCATACCCAGTGACTGCCCGTACACCCAATAACTACCCCCATACCCAGTGACTGCCCGTATACCCAATAACTACCCCTATACCCAGTGACTGCCCGTACACCCAATAACTACCCCCATACCCAGTGACTGCCCATGCACCCAATAACTACCCCATACCCAGTGACTGCCAGTGCACCCAATAACTACCCCCATACCCAGTGACTGCCCGTACACCCAATAACTACCCCCATACCCAGTGACTGCCCGTGCACCCAATAACTACCCCCATACCCAGTGACTGCCCGTACACCCAATAACTACCCCATACCCAGTGACTGCCCGTGCACCCAATAACTACCCCCATACCCAGTGACTGCCCGTACACCCAATAACTACCCCCATACCAGTGACTGCCCGTGCACCCAATAACTACCCCCATACCCAGTGACTGCCCGTACACCCAATAACTACCCCCATACCCAGTGACTGCCCGTGCACCCAATAACTACCCCCATACCCAGTGACTGCCCGTACACCCAATAACTACCCCCATACCCAGTGACTGCCCGTACACCCAATAACTACCCCCATACCCAGTGACTGCCCGTACACCCAATAACTACCCCCATACCCAGTGACTGCCCGTACACCCAATAACTACCCCCATACCCAGTGACTGCCCGTACACCCAATAACTACCCCCATACCCAGTGACTGCCCGTACACCCAATAACTACCCCCATATCCAGTGACTGCCCATGCACCCAATAACTACCCCCATACCCAGTGACTGCCCGTGCACCCAATAACTACCCCCATATCCAGTGACTGCCCGTACACCCAATAACTACCCCCCATATCCAGTGACTGCCCGTACACCCAATAACTACCCCCATACCCAGTGACTGCCCGTACACCCAATAACTACCCCCCATACCCAGTGACTGCCCGTGCACCCAATAACTACCCCCATACCCAGTGACTGCCCGTACACCCAATAACTACCCCATACCCAGTGACTGCCCGTGCACCCAATAACTACCCCCATACCCAGTGACTGCCCGTGCACCCAATAACTACACCCAATAACTACCCCCAATACCCAGTGACTGCCCGTACACCCAATAACTACCCCATACCCAGTGACTGCCCGTGCACCCAATAACTACCCCCATACCCAGTGACTGCCCGTGCACCCAATAACTACACCCAATAACTACCCCCATACCCAGTGACTGCCCGTACACCCAATAACTACCCCATACCCAGTGACTGCCCGTGCACCCAATAACTACCCCCATACCCAGTGACTGCCCATGCACCCAATAACTACCCCCATATCCAGTGACTGCCCGTACACCCAATAACTACCCCCATACCCAGTGACTGCCCGTACACCCAATAACTACCCCCATACCCAGTGACTGCCCGTGCACCCAATAACTACCCCCATACCCAGTGACTGCCCATACACCCAATAACTACCCCCATACCCAGTGACTGCCCGTGCACCCAATAACTACCCCCATACCCAGTGACTGCCCGTGCACCCAATAACTACCCCCATACCCAGTGACTGCCCGTGCACCCAATAACTACCCCCATACCCAGTGACTGCCCGTGCACCCAATAACTACCCCCATACCCAGTGACTGCCCGTGCACCCAATAACTACCCCAATACCCAGTGACTGCCGTACACCCAATAACTACCCCCATACCCAGTGACTGCCCGTACACCCAATAACTACCCCCATACCCAGTGACTGCCCGTGCACCCAATAACTACCCCCATACCCAGTGACTGCCCGTGCACCCAATAACTACCCCCATACCCAGTGACTGCCCGTGCACCCAATAACTACCCCCATACCCAGTGACTGCCCGTACACCCAATAACTACCCCCATACCCAGTGACTGCCCGTGCACCCAATAACTACCCCCATACCCAGTGACTGCCAGTGCACCCAATAACTACCCCCATACCCAGTGACTGCCCGTACACCCAATAACTACCCCCATACCCAGTGACTGCCCGTACACCCAATAACTACCCCCATACCCAGTGACTGCCCGTGCACCCAATAACTACCCCCATACCCAGTGACTGCCCGTACACCCAATAACTACCCCCCATACCCAGTGACTGCCAGTGCACCCAATAACTACCCCCATACCCAGTGACTGCCCGTACACCCAATAACTACCCCCATACCCAGTGACTGCCCGTGCACCCAATAACTACCCCCATACCCAGTGACTGCCCGTACACCCAATAACTACCCCCATATCCAGTGACTGCCCGTATCGCCCCCATAGCCCAGGTGACTGCCCGTACACCCAATTAACTCTCCCACCATAGCCAGTGTCCAATAACTACCCCATACCCAGTGACTGCCCGTACACCCAATAACTACCCCCATACCCAGTGACTGCCCGTACACCCAATAACTACCCCCATATCCAGTGACTGCCCATACACCCAATAACTACCCCCATACCCAGTGACTGCCCGTACACCCAATAACTACCCCCATACCCAGTGACTGCCCGTACACCCAATAACTACCCCCCATACCCAGTGACTGCCCGTACACCCAATAACTACCCCCATACCCAGTGACTGCCCGTACACCCAATAACTACCCCCATACCCAGTGACTGCCCGTACACCCAATAACTACCCCCATACCCAGTGACTGCCCGCACACCCAATAACTACCCCCATACCCAGTGACTGCCCGCGCACCCAATAACTACCCCCATACCCAGTGACTGCCCGTACACCCAATAACTACCCCCATACCCAGTGACTGCCCGTACACCCAATAACTACCCCCATATCCAGTGACTGCCCATACACCCAATAACTACCCCCATACCCAGTGACTGCCCGTACACCCAATAACTACCCCCATACCCAGTGACTGCCCGTACACCCAATAACTACCCCCATACCCAGTGACTGCCCGTGCACCCAATAACTACCCCCATACCCAGTGACTGCCCGTGCACCCAATAACTACCCCAATACCCAGTGACTGCCCGTACACCCAATAACTACCCCCATACCCAGTGACTGCCCGTACACCCAATAACTACCCCCATACCCAGTGACTGCCCGTACACCCAATAACTACCCCCATACCCAGTGACTGCCCGTACACCCAATAACTACACCCAATAACTACCCCCATACCCAGTGACTGCCCGTGCACCCAATAACTACCCCCATACCCAGTGACTGCCCGTACACCCAATAACTACCCCCATACCCAGTGACTGCCCATACACCCAATAACTACCCCCATATCCAGTGACTGCCCGTGCACCCAATAACTACCCCCATACCCAGTGACTGCCCGTACACCCAATAACTACCCCCATACCCAGTGACTGCCCGTGCACCCAATAACTACCCCCATACCCAGTGACTGCCCATACACCCAATAACTACCCCCATATCCAGTGACTGCCCGTGCACCCAATAACTACCCCCATACCCAGTGACTGCCCGTACACCCAATAACTACCCCCATACCCAGTGACTGCCCGTACACCCAATAACTACCCCCATACCCAGTGACTGCCCATACACCCAATAACTACCCCCATACCCAGTGACTGCCCGTACACCCAATAACTACCCCCATACCCAGTGACTGCCCATGCACCCAATAACTACCCCCATACCCAGGTGACTGCCCGTGCACCCAATAACTACCCCCCATACTCAGTGACTGCCCGCGCACCCAATAACTACCCCATACCCAGTGACTGCCCGTGCACCCAATAACTACCCCCATACCCAGTGACTGCCCGTGCACCCAATAACTACCCCCAATAACAACCCCCATACCCAGTGACTGCCTCATTACCTGCGCAATATTGAGATTGTGCCTCTGTGCTGAGGCGCTGACCGTCTCCGCAGGACTCTGACCCCAGGAAGTAACCCTGTGCGACCGCCTCTCTCTTCCCCCTCACAGGACCGCACGCGCCCCGAGCTTATCCCAGAGGACACGCAGAAAAAATACCTGCGCGAGATCCAGAGTTACCAGATCCCCGAGATCTGCCGGCAGCTGGAGGACTTCAGGTACCCCTTTTTGCTTCTTATCCATTTTAACATGGAACCCCTATGAGCTTCTGCCTGCCGCATTACACAGCATTCCTGTGCAGCCTGGGGTACAGAAGTGCAGAGCCCGTAACCCTACTCACAGACAGCTAATTCCACCGTTTGGGTCTAATCCGTGTGAGACTGATAAGAAATACATTCTGATGTGGGCAGTGTGTGTGTGTGTGGGGGGGGGGCAGTGTGTGTGTGGGGGGTGCATTGTGTGTGTTTGGGGATGGGGGGCATTGTGTGTGTTTGGGGGGGGCATTGTGTGTGTTTGGGGGGGCAGTGTGTGTGTTTGGGGGGGGCAGTGTGTGTGTGTGTTTGGGGGGCAGTGTGTGTGTGTTTGGGGGGGCAGTGTGTGTGTGTGTGGGGGGCAGTGTGTGTGTGTGTGGGGGGCAGTGTGTGTGTGGGGGGGGCAGTGTGTGTGTGGGAGGGGCAGTGTGTGTGTGTGGGAGGGGCAGTGTGTGTGTGTGGGAGGGGCAGTGTGTGTGTGTGGGGGGGCAGTGTGTGTGTGTGGGGGGGCAGTGTGTGTGTGTGGGGGACAGTGTGTGTGTGGGGGGGACAGTGTGTGTGTGGGGGGGGGCAGTGTGTTTGTGGGGGGGCAGTGTTTTTGTGGGGGGCAGTGTGTGTGTGGGGGGCAGTGTGTGTGTGGGGGGGCAGTGTGTGTGTGGGGGGGCAGTGTGTGTGTGGGGGGGCAGTGTGTGTGTGGGGGGGCAGTGTGTGTGTGGGGGGGCAGTGTGTGTGTGGGGGGGCAGTGTGTGTGTGGGGGGGCAGTGTGTGTGGGGGGGCAGTGTGTGTGTGGGGGGGGCGGTGTGGGTGTGGGCAGTGTGTGTGTGGGGGGGGTAGTGTGTGTGGGGGGGCAGTGTGTGTGTGGGGGGGGCAGTGTGTGTGTGGGGGGGCAGTGTGTGTGTGTTTTGGGGGCAGTGTGTGGGGGGGGGCAGTGTGTGTGTGTGTGTTGGGGGCAGTGTGTGTGTGTGGGGGGCAGTGTGTGTGTGTGGGGGGCAGTGTGTGTGTGTGTGGGGGCAGTGTGTGTGTGTGGGGGGCAGTGTGTGTGTGTGGGGGGGCAGTGTGTGTGTGTGTGTGGGGGGGGCAGTGTGTGTGTGTGTGGGGGGGCAGTGTGTGTGTGGGGGGGGGCAGTGTGTGTGGGGGGCAGTGTGTGTGTGTGTGTGTGTGTGTGGGGGGCCAGTGTGTGTGTGGGGGGGGGCAGTGTGTGGGGGGGGCAGTGTGTGTGTGGGGGGGGTGCAGTGTGTGTGTGTGTGGGGCAGTGTGTGTGGGGGGGGCAGTGTCACGATGGACGCACTTATTAACACATTTATATTTTGTGGATCCCAATTGAGCAGAACAAGTTGAGCAAAATAAACTGAGATTTATTCCCTTGATAGGCAAACACACGATAACTGCAGAATACACTTAATAATTACACTTACTGGTATAGGAACAGGGGATAATGTCCAGAAAGGTGCAAAGCACCAGAAGATTGTCTTTTAAAATGTAGTCCTTTTGCAAGGGCACAAATTGCCAAATAAATTGCCAGCCCAATCCTTCTGTGAATGTGCAAAGTCTTTTCTGGTCTGTTGGGGTTAATCAGATTACCCCAGCAATCACAGTGTCCTAACGCAGAGTTTTGTCCTTGGTTCCGATGTTATAAGACTCTCTGCGTTCCAGGAATGTGCTGCTGCTCTTCTCCGCTATTAGAAGCGTATTGGAAATGCGCTCACATGGTAGAATGAAAAACGAAAGACAATGGGGATATCCTGGGTGGGATGTATATAGGGTTTGGAAGCTTATCGCCAACATACCCACCCAATCCCCCTCGTGGGAAAGTAATCATTCCCCAATCCCCTACTTGCCCACAGTTTGGAGAGTGGGCACTAGGGATTTCATGTTCACACAGAGCATGTGTGACAATGCTACCTTGGCTACTTAGCATACAGTAGGTGCACTCCCCTCTTTACCTGGCCCCACTCAGGCTGGAAGGGGGGACTCAGGAGGTGAGCTAGCACAAATAGTCAACAGGATTTCCTATTCAGCATCCATCTGTCCAATTCACACCCACTGGACTCTGGGTCTTTTGATATGCAACTTCCAGAGAGACTTACAGGCGTGGACAATGCCTGTTACCTTTGAAGCTTGCATAGGCAAGTGACCCAGCTCATAGGTGTCAAAACATTTGGTTCTTGTGCATTTTAATGACAGGAGAAAAAAAACCTCATCCTGCTTGTCTCTTAAAACCTGCAGCAACAATACACTTTATTGATTATACCTGGTCCCCTTATTTCACAATTATATTTTTCATATGTGTGTGCTTGGGATGTACTGTACTGCAAGCTCATACAATCCTGCAAAATGGGGACAACAAGGGACAGAGGGAAAAATAAGACATGTACAGTGCATGAAAAATTAACCCCTTCACCCCCAATATGAAATTGGGGTAACCAGCCGAGCACACTGCCTTTATTAATGCGCTGATTACCCCCATTTTCGCCACAGGCAGTGTGTGTGTGGAGGGGGGGGGCAGTGTGTGGGGGTGGCAATGTGTGTGTGCAGTGTGTGTGTGTAGGGGCAGTGTGTGTGGGGGAGGGCAGTGTGTGGCTGGGTGGCAGTGTGTGTTTGTGTGTGTGGGGGGGGGCAGTGTATGTGTAGGGGCAGTGTGTGTGTGTGTGGGGGGGGGCAGTGTGTGGGTGGGGTGGCAGTGTGTGTGTGTGTGTGTGTGTGTGTGTGTGTGTGTGTGTGTGTGTGTGTGTGTGGTGGGGGGGAGGGCAGTGCGTGGGGGGCAATGTTTTTTGCCTGTGCTGGGGGTTCTCAACTCCTGTCCTCAAGACCCCCCCTCCCACTCCCCCCCCCACTCA
>NW_027454922.1:0-52959 GCF_040206685.1 Ascaphus truei | reverse complement strand
CCTGCACCTCCAATCACCCCCCCCCTGCACCTCCAATCACCCCTGCACCTCACCCCCTACACCTCACCTCCCCTGCACCAAGTTTTTTTTTTTTTAAATCTCATTGCGGGCCGCACAGAGAGGCCGGGTGGGCCGCACAGAGAGGCCGGGCGGGCCGTACAGAGGGGGCCGCACAGAGAGGCGGGGCGGGCCCGCACAGAGAGGCCGGGCGGGCCGCACAGAGAGGCCGGGCGGGCCGCACAGAGAGGCCGGGCGGGCCGTACAGAGGGGGCCGCACAGAGAGGCGGGGCGGGCCGCACAGAGAGGCCGGGCGGGCCGCACAGAGAGGCGGGGCGGGCCGCACAGAGAGGCTGTTATGTTGTGCAGGCCTGCTATAGACGCAGCCTTATCGACGCTTACTGAATAGGCCACTGTGTCTCTGTCTCTCTCTGTCTCTCTGTGTCTCTGTCTCTCTCTGTGTCTCTGTCTCTCTCTGTGTCTCTGTGTCTCTCTGTGTCTCTGTGTCTCTGTCTCTCTCTGTCTCTGTGTCTCTCAAATCAAAACCAGCTTTGTTGGCATGACAAAAGAACATTTCAGTATTGCCAAAGCGTGAGTAATAGGGGGTGTGGGACAATGATTACACGAATACTAGGGGGTACGGTTTAATGGTTATACAGTACATTACTTTTGTCTCTCTCTCATTCTCTGTGTCTCTCTCATTCTCTGTGTCTCTCTCATTCTCTGTCTCTCTCTCATTCTGTCTCTCTCTCATTCTCTGTCTCTCTCTCATTCTCTGTCTCTCTCTCATTCTCTGTCTCTCTCTCATTCTCTGTCTCTCTCTCATTCTCTGTCTCTCTCTCATTCTCTGTCTCTCATTCTCTGTCTCTCTCTCTCATTCTCTGTCTCTCTCTCATTCTCTGTCTCTCTCTCATTCTCTGTCTCTCTCTCATTCTCTGTCTCTCTCTCATTCTCTGTCTCTCTCTCATTCTCTGTCTCTCTCTCTCATCCCTGTATGATAGGTATGTTCCAACTCTATTTTTTGCTCTTCTTTTCCGTTTGAGAGGAGGGAGTCCCTCACCTCTTCAGCCACACACCAGGAACGCTGGATTGCTTACAGACGCTCGGAGAGGCGGATACAGTCGTGGATTGCAGGCACTGATTTATCTGGTAAGTACCGCAAACATGCTTGAACAAGGGCCGTAGACATTTTATTTGATGGTTTAGATTACCATTGTCTGTGGTTGTTAGTTATTGGTATTACAGTTTTTTGATGTTGTTACGAATCAAATACATTTTGAAGTAGTAATCCCCTCCGAACTGGGCATTCCTGGCCAATAATGCCCTGGCTGTAAGAGTTGAAGGGCCCAAGCAAAGCCCCCACCTCTATACACACTAACACTGCAGGGGCATCAGAGTGTCTTATTGTCATGGCAACAGGAGGTGTCACGTGTCTCTGTGTCTCTCTGTGTCTCTGTGTCTCTCTGTGTCTCTGTGTCTCTGTGTCTCTCTGTGTCTCTCTGTGTCTCTCAAATCAAAACCAGCTTTGTTGGCATGACAAAAGAACATTTCAGTATTGCCAAAGCGTGAGTAATAGGGGGTGTGGGACAATGATTACACGAATACTAGGGGGTACGGTTTAATGGTTATACAGTACATTACTTTTGTCTCTCTCTCATTCTCTGTGTCTCTCTCATTCTCTGTCTCTCTCTCATTCTCTGTCTCTCTCTCATTCTCTGTCTCTCTCTCATTCTCTGTCTCTCTCTCATTCTCTGTCTCTCTCTCATTCTCTGTCTCTCTCTCATTCTCTGTCTCTCTCTCATTCTCTGTCTCTCTCTCATTCTCTGTCTCTCTCTCATTCTCTGTCTCTCTCTCTCATTCTCTGTCTCTCTCTCATTCTCTGTCTCTCTCTCATTCTCTGTCTCTCTCTCATTCTCTGTCTCTCTCTCATTCTCTGTCTCTCTCTCATTCTCTGTCTCTCTCTCATTCTCTGTCTCTCTCTCATTCTCTGTCTCTCTCTCTCATCCCTGTATGATAGGTATGTTCCAACTCTATTTTTTGCTCTTCTTTTCCGTTTGAGAGGAGGGAGTCCCTCACCTCTTCAGCCACACACCAGGAACGCTGGATTGCTTACAGACGCTCGGAGAGGCGGATACAGTCGTGGATTGCAGGCACTGATTTATCTGGTAAGTACCGCAAACATGCTTGAACAAGGGCCGTAGACATTTTATTTGATGGTTTAGATTACCATTGTCTGTGGTTGTTAGTTATTGGTATTACAGTTTTTTGATGTTGTTACGAATCAAATACATTTTGAAGTAGTAATCCCCTCCGAACTGGGCATTCCTGGCCAATAATGCCCTGGCTGTAAGAGTTGAAGGGCCCAAGCAAAGCCCCCACCTCTATACACACTAACACTGCAGGGGCATCAGAGTGTCTTATTGTCATGGCAACAGGAGGTGTCACGTGATGTAATTTGTTTAATAAATTATTTTTTAAGGTGTCCCGGTTTTTCATTTTCGAAATCTGGTCACCCTATTCATCAAGCAGAAAAAGTGAAGAAACAATTGTAGTTTTGCTAATGGACGTCATTTTGGCATATCATTAGCTTTGAGGATACCCATTAATATGAAGAAAAGTAACAGCCATTCCCAATGTAGCCCCCCTTCCCTGGGCCAATCGCAGATCGGGCCCCCTCCTCTGTACTAGGGCCTGGCTACGTGTCTGAGTGTGGTGCATACCTGCTGGCAACAGGGGGGCCTGAGTCTCCCGCGATGGTATGGGGGATGATAGGATCAGGTTTCTGGGGTGAATGCCTTCGTCTCATTTAATGGTGCAGCACCTCCATCTCTGAGCCCCAGGAATACGGGTGGAATCCTTCCAGAGAGTCGTCCCCCCCCCCCCCCGGGGATGAGAGATTCCAGTCTCACACTGTATATCTTTAAAAGCAGCCGCAGCTCTTTATTCACAGCAGCAGAATAGCAGCAACAAGACTGTCAATCAGGTACAGGGTGTCTTCCTCCACACAGGACTGCTCTCCCTCAGGATGGTCTCTGTGTCCCTGCCACCACCCCAGGTCAAGGGCACCCAGGGTGGGGCTAGCTCTTCCCTCGCCCCCTAAACAGGGTGAGAGGAATTGGTCCACCTCCCTAAGTAAGGTTGCATCAGCTCTACTCAGAGGCTGATGGCTCCCCTTCTCCAACGGCCAATTGATATAGGCTCTCTCTGTCACCCTGGGCCAGCCAGGTGACAGACTCAGCAGACTCTAACTCTGGACTGAACTCTTAACTCTGACACACACTTCTACTAAATAGGAAGTGCACTGCTCTTTATGATATTGGCAGGCACTGCCCCTGTGTCTCTGCCTCCACACAGGGTCAGGTACCAATTTCAGGAATGTCCCGTTATTAGCGTAAACACAACAGAGTTCCATGGATCTAGCATTAAGACTGTAAGCTCTGCAGGCCAGGGATTTCCTTTCCTATTGTCTGATTTTGTTTGTTGCACTTATTGTACTATAATTCCCTGTACTTGCCTCTCTTATAAAGCGCTATATAAATAAAGATTTCCATACATAATATATCTTAATGCATCTTAAGACACCTTAGAGTTCCCTCTATAAGACACTTTATGGTCCACTCAAGTGAATAGTCTGTAAGGAGTCTAAGGCTGCGTCCATAGAAGGACAAGCAGCGCTGAGGCGTGCGGACGCTCCGCGCTGAGCCCCTGCATCCTCAATGAGGATGCCTTGAGAGGGGGCTCATGCGAGCGTCCGCGGGCGTGCTCAGGCTTTGGAGTTTTCAGCCGAGCGCCAAGCTGTTTTTCAGCGCGCTGTCGGCTGAAAACATCCAATCAGCCTTAAGCAGCGTCAACGTCACGGCGCCGTGACATTGACGTCAGTGCATCGCGGGCGATTGGCCCAGCGACGTCACTGCCCCGCCTCCAACCACCTCCCCCCGGCTCCCTTCGCGCACGCTGGCTCCGTGGAATCGGGCTGACTTAAGCAGGAGAGCCTCAGCGTTAGCTCGCATCCGCTCTCCCCACCCCTCTATGGCCCGGGCCTTAGTTACTGTACAGCATTGTAAAGTGCCTTGCTGGCCTAGTACAATTTAGTAAATATCCTAAACAATGTCGTCTTAGGCAAAATGTTGCTGATCTTTGCTCTAAAAATGACTATGAACTAAAGAGAAATAACAATCTCCCTTGTGAGCACATTCACATGTCTCAGACAGGTCTGCAACCCTGCTTTTCACCATTATCCCATACAGCTTCCACTGCAGCCAGGGACTCTGGGAAATGACATGCAAATGAGCACAGTGTCACCTTTTGCTTCAAATCTATTTTAAATGAAATTAGCCTTGTACTTCTGGTGGAGAGAGTAGGGGTTTGGTGCTTTATACGTTACATATTATTAAATGTTAACATCAAACAAATATTGTCATTATGTTTGGTGCTACTTATTTCTTTTTCATTAGGATTTATTTATTCATCTTTCATTATTATTATTTACTAGCTGAGAGACCCGGCGTTGCCCGGGATGTAAATGCGTAATAGGTAGTATTATTTATAACTCGTGGAACAATAGGTGAGTATTTGTTGTAAAGGTTTCGGGGGGGGGGGGAGAAAGGGGAGCGGGGGGGGGGGGAGAAAGGGGAGCGGGGGGGGGGAGAAAGGGGAGCGGGGGGGGGGAGAAAGGGGAGCGGGGGGGAGAAAGGGGAGCGGGGGGGGGGAGAAAGGGGAGCGGGGGGGGGGGAGAAAGGGGAGCGGGGGGGGAGAAAGGGGAGCGGGGGGGGAGAAAGGGGAGCGGGGGGGGGGAGAAAGGGGAGCGGGGGGGGGGGGAGAAAGGGGAGCGGGGGGGGGAGAAAGGGGAGCGGGGGGGGGAGAAAGGGGAGCGGGGGGGGGAGAAAGGGGAGCGGGGGGGGGGAGAAAGGGGAGCGGGGGGGGGGAGAAAGGGGAGCGGGGGGGGGGAGAAAGGGGAGCGGGGGGGGAGAAAGGGGAGCGGGGGGGGAGAAAGGGGAGCGGGGGGGGGAGAAAGGGGAGCGGGGGGGAGAAAGGGGAGCGGGGGGGAGAAAGGGGAGCGGGGGGGGGGGAGAAAGGGGAGCGGGGGGGGGGGAGAAAGGGGAGCGGGGGGGGAGAAAGGGGAGCGGGGGGGGAGAAAGGGGAGCGGGGGGGGAGAAAGGGGAGCGGGGGGGAGAAAGGGGAGCGGGGGGGGAGAAAGGGGAGCGGGGGGGAGAAAGGGGAGCGGGGGGGGGGAGAAAGGGGAGCGGGGGGGGGGAAGGGGAGTGGGGGGGGGGGAAGGGGAGTGGGGGGGGGGAAGGGGAGTGGGGGGGGGGGGGAGGGGAGTGGGGGGGGGGGGGAAGGGGAGTGGGGGGGGGGGAAGGGGAGTGGGGGAAAGGGGAGTGGGGGGGGGTGGAGAGCGGTGGGCATATGTATTGTCATAATTTATGTATGGGCATTTCCCCCCCCCCCCGTTCCCCGTGACTCCCCCCCCCCCCCCGTTCCCTGTGACTCGCGCTCCCCCCCCCGGCGGCCGCTTGGTCCCCCGATGTGCCGTCCTGCTGAGTGAGGCGTGCAGGCGGCTGCAGGAAGCGCCCTGTGTGGGCCTAAGACTCACGCTCCCCCCCCCCCCCCGGCGCCCGCTCGATGTGGCGTCTGGCTGAGCGGCGGTAGGAAGCGCCCTGTGTGGGCCTGAGGCTGAGGCGGGACGCGCAGTGGGCCTGAGGCTGAGGCGGGACGCGCAGTGGGCCTGAGGCTGAGGCGGGATGCGCAGTGGGCCTGAGGCTGAGGCGGGACGCGCAGTGGGCCTGAGGCTGAGGCGGGACGCGCAGTGGGCCTGAGGCTGAGGCGGGACGCACAGTGACTTACCTGAGCGGGTGGTAGCGCCGGGGAGGTAAGGGAGCGGCTGGGGTAGGAGGGCCGCGCTTCCCGTCCGGAGCCAGTGCAGGATGGCGCACGTGAGGGGGGGGGGGAGGGGGGCGGACAGAGGGTGTGTGTGTGTGTATAGAGCTGCTGTGTTGTGTGTGTGTGTGTGTGTGTATAGAGCTGCTGTGTTGTGTGTGTGTGTGTGTGTATAGAGCTGCTGTGTTGTGTGTGTGTGTGTGTATAGAGCTGCTGTGTTGTGTGTGTGTGTGTATAGAGCTGCTGTGTTGTGTGTGTGTGTATAGAGCTGCTGTGTTGTGTGTGTGTGTGTGTGTGTATAGAGCTGCTGTGTTGTGTGTGTGTGTGTATAGAGCTGCTGTGTTGTGTGTGTGTGTGTGTGTGTGTGTATAGAGCTGCTGTGTTGTGTGTGTGTGTGTGTATAGAGCTGCTGTGTTGTGTGTGTGTGTGTGTATAGAGCTGCTGTGTTGTGTGTGTGTGTGTGTATAGAGCTGCTGTGTTGTGTGTGTGTGTGTGTATAGAGCTGCTGTGTTGTGTGTGTGTGTGTGTGTGTGTGTGTGTATAGAGCTGCTGTGTTGTGTGTGTGTGTGTGTGTGTGTATAGAGCTGCTGTGTTGTGTGTGTGTGTATAGAGCTGCTGTGTTGTGTGTGTGTGTGTGTGTGGGCCGTCACTCCGCCTCAGGCCAATGAGAGGTGTGCGGGGGCGGGCGACCCAAGGGACCAATGAGATTTCCCCTAGGGACACCGGACATCCAGGCAGGCAAACATACAGTGCTTTCACTAATATAGTATAAGATTAACTTTATTATATTTGTTGTTGTCATTATTATTATTGTTTACTGTTAGCTGGAGTATGGCTCACCCAAGAACCACTTTCCCCTGTATGGGGGTCAGACATAGTGCAGACTTGACCCCTGACATTTATAAAAAGATGTTGGAATATGTGACACTGCTGCTTAATAAACACAAACACAGGCGCGCCATGTATTGTTCTGACATTGGTTTATTACACAGAGACACGTCTTTATAGAGGGTTGTCACACTAACAGCCTGGAAGGGGTTAATGCAGGGTCACCAGCCCAGCCCCCCTCTCCTATGATTGGTTGCTGCTCTCGTACAGGAGCCGCGATTGGTCCCCTGTCAATGTCAGAAAAGGCGCGCCAGTTTTGCTGTCTCCATGGCGACCATGGCGGCCGCCGGAGATCGGCCTGCAGCGCGGCCCGGCTTCCAGGTTACCTCCCCGCCGGTGAAGATGTTAGCGGGGCGGCTGAGGGAATGCGTGCGGCGGCGGCCCGGTTCCTTCTGGCTGGAGAAAGGAGCCGGCGGGCTGGAGGTGGGCCTGGTGTGGATGCAGGGCCGGGGTGCTGCACGTACGGCCCGAGCGCGGCGTCACCGTGCGGCTGAGCGACGACACTCACACCTTCACCGTGTGCGGGGCCCGACCGGGGTGCCCAAGGGCAAGCCCTGCCTGCAGCCAGGTAACCGGGGGGTCCGCACGCCCTGCCTGCAGCCAGGTAACCGGGGGGGGTCAGCAAGCCCTGCCTGCAGCCAGGTAACCGGGGGGGTCCGCACGCCCTGCCTGCAGCCAGGTAACCGGGGGGGGTCCGCAAGCCCTGCCTGCAGCCAGGTAACCAGGGGGTCCGCAAGCCCTGCCTGCAGCCCGGTAACCGAGGGGTCCGCAAGCCCTGCCTGCAGCCCGGTAACCGGGGGGTCCGCAAGCCCTGCCTGCAGCCAGGTAACCGGGGGGTCAGCAAGCCCTGCCTGCAGCCAGGTAACCGGGGGGGTCAGCAAGCCCTGCCTGCAGCCAGGTAACCGGGGGGGTCCGCAAGCCCTGCCTGCAGCCAGGTAACCGGGGGTCCGCAAGCCCTGCCTGCAGCCAGGTAACCGGGGGGGTCCGCAAGCCCTGCCTGCAGCCAGGTAACCGGGGGGGTCAGCAAGCCCTGCCTGCAGCCAGGTAACCGGGGGGGGGTCCGCAAGCCCTGCCTGCAGCCAGGTAACCGGGGGTCCGCAAGCCCTGCCTGCAGCCAGGTAACCGGGGGGTCCGCAAGCCCTGCCTGCAGCCAGGTAACCGGGGGGTCCGCAAGCCCTGCCTGCAGCCACGTAACTGGGGGGTCCGCAAGCCCTGCCTGCAGCCAGGTAACCGGGGGGTCAGCAAGCCCTGCCTGCAGCCACGTAATCGGGGGGTCCGCAAGACCTGCCTGCAGCCAGGTAACCGGGGGGTCCGCAAGCCCTGCCAGCAGCCAGGTAACCGGGGGTCCGCAAGCCCTGCCTTCAGCCACGTATTTGGGGGGTCCGCAAGCCCTGCCTGCAGCCAGGTAACCGGGGGGGTCCGCAAGCCCTGCCAGCAGCCAGGTAACCGGGGGGTCCGCAAGCCCTGCCTGCAGCCAGGTAACCGGGGGGTCCGCAAGCCCTGCCTGCAGCCAGGTAACCGGGGGGTCCGCGCGTGGCTATCACTGTCCTGCCTCACACGGGAGGAGGGCGCCATGATTTCTTCTCCCGCCCCCTAAACAGCAACACCAGCCTCTCACCCTCTCACCCTCTAGCGTCACCTAGATAGAAGCCAGGCAGATCACACTGGTTTTCTATGAATCGCAACTGATTTTAAAGTCCTGTTTATATCAGCAGTCAGGTCTGATATAAAACAGTAGTAATGTTTCCACCGCCAGTGTATGCAGTGCTGTACATAGAATGTTTGCAGGCGCGAGCCGCTACCCCATAGAGCTTACAATCTATGTCTGAAGCACTTATTCCCATGACCTGTTATTTGTAATTTATATGATTGTCACATGTATTACTGCTGGGAAGCGCTATGTACATTTAATGGCGCTATATAAAAAAAGACATTTGTAGCCCTTTTTCTGACACTCTAAGCGACTTCGGGTAACTGCGCGCACCTGCGGCTCCAGGAGATCTGAGCCTCCGCTAGCTGGGAGCCTGGGGTAACACTTATTAGCGCAGCGCCTCCACTTACCCAGGATCACCGTCATGTAAGATTCCCCTGGGCAAGAAACACACCGATACAATGCGTGCAACCAACTTTACTATGTGCAATAATAAACTTATACTCTATATGAACCGTGGCAATAACCCAATATGCATACACTTATCTTATAACACTATACTTATACTCTATCATACCCTAACACCGCTAACGGATAATGTCCTTCTAACATCAGTGGCTCGGCCACACCCCTAGGGAATATTGTCCTGTACAATAGTGGCTCAGCCACGCTCTTATGAGTGTCTCTATCCCGTCACCGCGTGCCCCACACACCGTGTCCGTGTAATAGTACGATAGCGGTGTGTACTCGCTAGTGTCTCCCTATAGTTATGCCTAAGGCGGGATCAGCGCCTGTTGACCGGTGTTGGTGCACTTGACGTACAGTATCTACTACCTTCCGGTCACGGCGGTGACCGGTAATACTTGGAAAAGGATCAGCCGAATCCTTGCTTGTCTGGGATGTCCGCAGTGCAGCTGTCTGGTCCCAAGCAGCTCACCAGCAAACCTGCTCCGCACGCTTGTCCCTAACTGTGTACACAGTAAGGTGACTGATCGCTAGCACTATGGCCGTCCCTGCAGCACAGCAGCACACTGTGACTCAGGGGTTTCTCCTAAGGGCCTGCGGGGTAAAGCTAGCCTATGCAGGCGGGTCACGGACCCCCTGCACGCATACACCCTCCTCCTTTACCTTCCAGATCCCCTCTGACTAGCCTCTCCCCCACGCTTCCCTTTCCTCCTCCCGTAATTCTAGCCTTCCGATTGGCTCCTCAAGTCAGGTGACTGCCCAGGAGCTCATGGGAGTTGTAGTTCCTCAACGGAGCTTCTCTGCCTTGAGCTGCACAGACTCACAGCTATTGCATCAGCGCAGACCTCCACATGACTCTCCTGAACAGTCAAAACACCAACTGAACACACATATGAGGCTCCTACCACATCCCTACACATACATCTATTATTTGGTGCCTGCGGCACAGGGAGATAACGTGACTTGCTCAAGGTCACAAGGTATGGGGGGGGGGGGGGATTGAGTGTGTGTGGGGGGGGATTGAGTGTGTGTGGGGGGGGATTGAGTGTGTGGGGGGGGATTGAGTGTGTGTGTGTGGGGGGGGGGGGGGTTGAGTGTGTGTGGGGGGGGGGATTGAGTGAGTGTGTGTGGGGGGGGGGGATTGTGTGTGTGGGGGGGATTGAGTGTGTGTGTGTGTGTGGGGGGGGGGGTGAGTGTGTGTGTGGGGGGGAATTGAGTGTGTGTGTGTGTGGGGGATTGAGTGTGTGTGGGGGAGATTGAGTGTGGGGGGGGGATTGAGAGTGTGTGGGGGGGGGGTGAGTGTATGGGGGGGATTGAGTGTGTGTGTGTGGGGGGGATTGAGTGTGTGTGTGTGGGGGGGGGTTGAGTGTGTGTGGGGGGGGGATTGAGTGAGTGTGTGTGGGGGGGGATTGTGTGTGTGGGGGGGGATTGAGTGTGTGTGTGTGTGTGGGGGGGGGGGGATTGAGTGTGTGTATGGGGGGAATTGAGTGTGTGTGTGTGTGGGGGGATTGAGTGTGTGCGTGGGGGGATTGAGTGTGGGGGGGGGGATTGAGAGTGTGTGGGGGGGGGATTGAGTGTATGGGGGGGATTGAGTGTGTGTGTGTGGGGGGGGATTAAGTGTGTGCGGGGGGGATTGAGTGTGTGTGGGGGGGGATTGTGTATGGGGGGGGATTGAGTGTGTTTGTGTGTGGGGGGGGGTGTGTTTGTGTGTGGGGGGGATTTTGTGTGTGTGTATGGGGGGGGGATTGTGTGTGTGTGTGGGGTGGGGGATTGAGTGTGTGTGTGGGGGGATTGAGTGTGTGTGTGGGGGGATTGAGTGTGTGTGTGTGTGGGATTGTGTGTGTGTGTGTGTGTGTGGGGGGGAGTGAGTGTGTGTGTGTGTGTGTGGGGGGGATTGTGTGTGTGTGTATGTGGTGTGTATGTGGTGATTGATTGAGAGAGAGAGTGTGGTGTTGTAATGCAGTGGTGCGCAAACTGGGGGGGTGCAATAAGGTGCAAGATTTAGGGGGGCGCAGGCGACGTGCGGCGAAATCTGGGTGCGCGGGCCGGCAGACGCTTTGCGCGGGAGGACGAAAAAGCTGTACGCGAGGGGCGGCCAATAAGATGTGCACGGGCGGGCAGCCGAAGATGTGTGCGGGTGGCTGAACAGGATAGTGCAGGTGGCGGCCTCGTGATGGTGTGTGCGCACGCGCAGGGGCTTCGGGGGTACGGGGAGGAGCACGCCCGAGCACGGTGAAGTCAAACGCCCCTCCCGGTGTCTGCCCTGCAATAGCGCTGTGTTCCTGCTCTCCTCCGCTGGCAACCTGCTTCGCTGCGATCCTCTGCGAGGGAAAGGGTCGGCTGCCACTGTATCAATCATACTATGAATGTACAGAAATAATAAAAAAAAAGTGAAAACATTGAAAACGGAAAAAATAAATAAGGTAGAAACAAAAAGGGGGGGGAGATGGAAGGGAGGTAGCAAAGAGGTGGATGAATGCCCCCCAAAAGTATTGCCTTTGTGCACGTACGCTCTCCCAAGCTCAGCGCTTGGGGAGACAAACAAAATTGACTTTGAAGTGCGCTCAGCAGAAGTCAATGCACACACACAGCCACACACACACAGACACACACACACAGACACACACACACACACACACACACACACACATACAGCCACACACAGCCACACACACACACAAATAGCCCCGATCCACGCTTGCAAAATGATGCAGGACACCCTGCGCTCAGGCTTGGAGAGTTGGTGATGTCACCGCTCTCAGCGGCAGCGTGGACGCAGCCTAATTTTGCAAGCGCGAGCTGTTGAAATATGTAAGTATTTATAGACATATTTGGATTTATATTGTATACCGTTTAATAAAGGTTTTTTTTTTTTCATGTGATTTTGATTACGTCAGCCAGGGGGGGCCCGAGAAATTTTATGGATGAAAAGGGGGGCTCGGCATAAAAAGTTTGCTCACCCCTGCACTAAGCTGCGCTTTCAGCTCATAGACCTCACATTATAAACGTGTAATTATAGTCTCACCTTAATGTAGTGTAAAAGAAAATGATGTACAGATTTGGTCGCATCTATTAACGCAGGTTAACGGTGGCAGAACGTTAACGCAGCTCTATTTGAACAAATGGCACAGCGCTATATTTCTTAAATGGGTGCAATTTATTGCATTATTTGTGTAATCTTATCAGGTGGTACAGGCATACCCCGCATTCACGTACACAATGGGACCGGAGCATGTATGTAAAGTGAAAATGTACTTACAGTGAAGCACTCCCTTTTCCCCACTTATCGATGCATGTACTGTACTGCAATCATCATATACGCGCATAACTGATGTAAATAACGCATGTGTAGCAGTCTCTATAGTCTCCCCGCTTGCGCACAGCTTTGGTACAGGTAGGGAGCCGGTATTGCTGTTCAGGACGTGCTGACAGCCGCATGCGCGAGCTGGCGTTTGCCTATTGGGTGATATGTCCTTACTCGCGAGTGTACTTAAAGTGAGTGTCCTTAAACCGGGGTATGCCTGTACACTTGTACAGGAAATCCTAAAGTTGATGTCCCTGGGGCAGCTGAGGGATTTTCACCCATTCAGTCCTGGAGGGTCCTGCGCCCCCCTCCTGCATTTCCTAATCATGTGTTCGCTCCTTAGGCCTCGGATATTTTATTTATTTATAAAATGTTTTACCAGGAAGGAAGCAATACTTGAAAATGAGGTAACTCTCAATGTATGTCCTGGGCACAGAGTTATGATGACAGATACATGGTTACAAATCCATAGTTACATTAAGTGAACATGGTATACATTATATACAAGACATTGCATGCACAGTTAGAGATAATATATATATTATAGGCGCATGTAACCGTTACAGACCAGATTAAAATGTGAGACAGCCTTCGTTTTGAAAGCACTTAGACTGGTGGCATCTGCAAGAGTCTCTGGTAGGTTGTTCCAGTTTTGGGGTGCACGGTAAGGCCGTGATTATACCCGAAGCGGCGGAGCGCAGAACGTTGTGCGCCACCAAAACAAATAAAAGTTTTCCTATGAGCGCACACTAAGAATGGGTGACCAACGAGGCGGCCAAGTGCGCAAATTTTCGAACAGATCCAAGAATTTTATTTTCTGGAGCGATGGCCGCGTCATGTGAGCGGTTCAGCCAATGAGACTGAACCACTCACGTGACATCATGGCCTCGCCTCCCGATGCCTCCTGCCTGCAGTGCAAGTTTCGGGCAGCGCATCGCATTGAGGTAGCGTGCGTGTCCCGCCGCCGGTGGTATAATGAAGGCCTATGAGGAGGAGCGGACGGATACTTTGTTGAACCTTAGGACCATGAGCAGTCTGTTGGAGTCTGATCTCAGATGATAAGTGCTACACGTGGTAGGGGTGAGGAGCTTGTTCAGATAGGTGGGTAGCTTGCCGAGAAAGTATTTCAAGGCAAGACAGGAAAGATGAACTTTGCGCCTAGACTCTAGTGATGACCAATCTAGTTCTTTGAGCATTTCGCAGTGATGTGTGTTGTCGTTGCATTGGAGGACAAAGCGACATATTGAATTGTAGAGGGTATCAAGGTTGCTAAGGTGGGTTTGGGGTGCTGTGCCATGTACTACAGTATGTCCCCATAGTCGATAATTTGCATTGGCTTCTGCTGTGTGATATAGTGCGTGTGCGACAGAGCACATGGCGTTGTGCGCGCCTGTCGCCTGAGTGATCTGTGGACTTTAGATCGCTCGTGACGGGGAGGCGTGGCCGTGACATCACTAGGCCTTCCCTAATGTCTCTCACGGGAGACCAGGAGATTTTACACTTATTTTTACCGGGATCATTCGCTAGGCAAACAAGGTGGTAAGAACAAAATGCAGTTTATTCGGGTAAACCCGCGTACAACACAATGAATACACAAAATACAGCTAAAAGCACACTTGCTGGGGGTGAAATCTAGGCTCTACTAGGTGCAGGGCGAATGCTTCGGTACGCTTAACCTGACCGGGATATACACCCGGGCTTTCTGGTCCTCTTTTTGGCTTCAGTTCCTAGCCGCGACCGCTACGTTCCAAATGAGAACTTGAACTTCACGTCTGACTTAGTCTCTGCAGGGCAGACTTTTCCTAGCTTCAAAACCAAGCCGGTTGCTCTGGTATTCGTGACAGCAACTTTGAAAAGTCCGCCCTAGCTTCATCGACACAAGTCACTAGATCGTCTGGTTCTCTGACTGGGGTTTTCTCCTTACATACCCTCCACTGTTCTATGTTCAGCATGGAGGAAGGAGCGACCAATTGGAGCATGGGAAACCCTGCCGCCAACCGATAAGAATAGGGGCTCGTCCTTTGACTGACGCCAGAGGAGGGGACGGGCTAAGCCGGCTCGGGATGACCCGTGGGCGGGACATACGGATTGACCAATGGGAAAACGCGCCGACATTTTGCTGCTTCCCCTAGTCAACCCCTTGTCACCTACTGGGCAGACTCCACTGAGTCTGGCAGATCAGAGTGTCCTCCCCGCAGGGGGTCTCTGTTCTCCGGACCCAGTACTAAGCCCTGCCCTGGCCACTTCACACCCCGACACCTCTCAACATCCCTTCTCCTCTCCGATGTCTATGCAGACTTCCCGGCACCTATATGGATGCCTGAGCTGGCTGAATAGACATTTATAGTAAAAGCACATGTAACGGTATTTCTGGCCCGGCCTGACCCACCCAATCTCACATTGGCCCCTGTGGTCTAACCGGTCCCCATTACAGTGTGATAGTGTCTGGTGGTGCACCTGTTGGCAACAGGACTCCTGAGTCTCCCGCATGATGGTGTGTGGGGAGGACCCGTCCAGACAGGCAGCTGAGGTAGTGTGCGGAGTCCTACCTAGTTCCAGTGCAGCGCCTCCACCTCATCAGGGTCCCTTCGGTCACTTGGGGATGGTCCTGACGAGGAACTCCTCTGTGGTGCTCCTCTCTGTACATTCACTCCACACATGTACACGAGAGGGTTTGTGATTAAGAGCATCTTTATTGGTTGAGGTGGGCTAACTGCCCCTCGCAGTAGTTTCTCTAGCCACTCATTGTCCCTCAGTGCTTCCCTTTGAAAGGTGTAATTCTCCTTTAATAGGGATTCCCTATCCCAGCCGGGATGTCTTTACCCTGTGCCAGGTCCCTGGACACAGTCTTCCTGTTCAGCTACTATAACATAACTCTCGCAGACTATTCAGAACTCCTACAGAACTCAGGACTCAGATAGAACTAACTATTAGACACAGTGCTGTGCCTTATGTACACTCTGGAAGCTGACACACCTCTGACATCACTAACCATGGAATCAGAGCATGTGACCACTCCCATCCATACACAGGGCACCCCACCAGGGTGTGAGGGCAAACCTCCATAATTACTGCTGGCATGCCCACAACTTACCAGGCCTTACTGTCAGCAGGAGAGATGACTGTAGCCATTTTACATGACCGCTACACACAAATGAAATAAAACATACTTTAATACATAGGATAACTTGGGCAGACTCATAGCTGTAAGGGAAATAGGACTGGGATATCTGGGCTTGAAAATCAGGAGTCACTGGGCAGCCCTGGTGTAATTCAACCCACGTACTGGCAAATCATGCCTGCACGCCAGGGAGAATTAGGAGACTACTGATATCTTTGCCCCCCCCAAACTCCTGCAAACAACATGATTGCATTTCTACCCAAATATCTCACCTAAAACTTACATATAGAACGTTTCATGAGTCTTAGGCTCAGGGAACATGAAAAGTGGAAACGAAGCAAAAGGAAAAAGCAGGCACTAATACTCCGGAAAGTAAAAAAAGGTTGAATGAAATCCAGGAGAGCGTGTGCCCATAAAGACTATTTTAATGGAAACCACAAAAAATATACAGCTACATTACGGGGTACACAAACCCCCACCAACGCGGCTCGAATTGCGTTGGTGGGGGTCTGTGTACCCCGTAATGTAGCTGTATTTTTTTTGTGGTTTCCATTAAAATAGTCTTTTTTTATGGGCACACGCTCTCCTGGATTTCATTCAACCTTTTTTTACTTTCCCGAGTATTCGTGCCTGCTTTTTACTTTTGCTTCGTGTCAAGTCATCCAGAAAAAACAGAAGCACACCCCCTACTGTGAAAGAAGAAACCTGGACAGCCAAAAGGACATTACCAACTCTAACTGTGAGTTATTTTATCACAAGCACATTCTCCATTCTGACATTATATGCTGGGACACTTTATTGTGTGGCCCCTTACTACAGTGCTCGTGGGGGCCCTAGCCCACTAGTCAGATTACAATGGAGCAGTGATTAATACATGATTGTTCTGTGTCCTATGGATTGGCTATCCCTTATCCATTATCCAGGGGGTTTTCATTTCAGGAATCATTATATACATTTATTGAACGTTACAATTTTTGTACTACATATTTTGAGGGTTTTTTTGAGAGCACCACACATTTTTTCCATTTTTCTATGAAAAGTGGACAGGCAGGGGACACTTTAACGTTCACATGTTATAATGCCTGGCCCCTGGCTTATGGTGCCAGGTAGCTGCCAGGGGCCCACCGTTCCAGTGGTAACCTTTATTGTATAGCCTGGTTACCCCCTTTATCGTATAGCCTGGCACCCCCTTTGGAGGGAAGTATTATGGGAAATGGGGGGGTCCCAGAGTTGAAATGAATGCGGTTCAGCTTGGGGAGACCCTCTGCTTCAATCCTGTTTTAAAAAAAAATTTTTTTATAAAAAGCGAGTGACTTGCTCCTTCAGAATACTGATTTTCATGTTCGGTTAAAGCCTTACTTCACAAATGTAGTAAAGTGCTTTAAAACATTTTTTTGATTTCAACCTTCCTCAGCGATCTCATCTGTCTATCTTAACCTTGTGTCGCCCTGCTCCTTACTTCCCTTCTCCTTTCCCACTCAACCTGTCTTCACCAACCTACTAACACTTCTCTACCTCCTTTGATACCTAACCTACCAAGTCCTACTTCACGTCCCCCTTCACTCCACTTCCAGTCACCACTCCCACTATCTAACTTGCACATTTCTATAGCTTTCTGATTTCCTCACTTCTCCACATTTATTCTTCTTTCTTTCTAGCTCCCTACTTCCTCTCCTCCTTGCTCTCCCCTCTACCACTTCCTTACTACTTGCTGCATCCCTACCCCACTTTAAATTCAAGTCTACTTCCTTACTCCTTCTTATAGTATTGTCTCCTTAAATGTCTCCACTTCGGCTTATTTCCTCTCATCTACTTGCTTTTATCCTCTTACTAACTCCCTCTCTATCACTCACCCTGCCTTTACTCGCTTAATGGTTCTGCCGCTACGGCGCTATACTAATTCCCTTCCCGTATGTCTTTCTATTCTTCCCAGACGCAAAATTCAAAAAGCCCGCGTCGGGCCGGTGAGGTGACTAATCCAGGCCTGCGCGGGTCATCCGGCGCATTCTGGACGCCTTGATGGGCTTACGGCTGTCCTTGGTCTTGCTGGTGACGTCATCTGGTCGCGCCGGTGGGAGCTGGTTCCGCGCCACCTCCAAGATGGCGCCGCTCCTTCCGGGGCACAGCTGTGATGCGTATCCGGGGGGCGGCCATTTTGGAAGACGTCTCTCACCAGTGCGGAGGTGCGTGCGCCCGCTCCTGTTTCCCGCTCACCGCTCTCTTCCTGCTCCTGCGGTTCACTGTGGATTCCCGCCTTCTAGAGCTGCTTCGCCATCTTGTGTCGGGGGCCGCCATCATCAGAAAGGTAGGCCGCAAATTTTCTCACCAGGGATTCAGTTTCATGCAAGGTTGCTTGATCACTGGACATCTGTAGTTGGGGTGTCGGGGATCACCGCTCTTTCACTCGGGGGTGAGTTTCTTTATTTGGTGACAGCTTCACCGTGGCCGGGGACCAGACCTCAAGTAGGGGGACGAGAACTGGAGGAGAAGCAAAGAAACACAGGTTGCTGAGGCCATGACACCGAGGGATTAGCCTGATACACTACAGGGGTGAACAAAGCCGGGACAGACTCTGGTTATGCATAGTATATGTTAGGTTTTATTCATTCAAGCTCAGGAAGAGCGAGGCAGGAGTGGGGGGGAGTGACCTGCTTCAAAAATCCGCATGGGCCACGCACTAGGGGGGAGGAGGGTGGATCTCCTGGGCCCTAGTGAAGTCCTTTGGGACTGGACGCGGTGGGTGAGTGAACTTCATCCCACGTTTCCTCCGGGCGGTTGGAGAGGAGTCCAGCTTCCCAAAGGCGGTGATCTCGTCAAGGAGGCGACGTCGCCGAGACGACGAGAATTCTACTGTCTTTTGTCTTGTCTAGTGTTTGTTGTGTCCCCCCAGGTGTACCCTCTTGTGTGCTCCCCCTTGTGTATTGCTGTAGGTGGTGAAGTGAGGTATTGCAGTTCGAGAAGAAGAGGAGGTCGGGATTGTGGTCCAGGTGCATCAATCAAGAACAGATATCGGCAGCAAAGTCATCTCATACTTTTAAATGAGTAAGGAACTCAGGCTAGTATCACATAACATTAAGGGGTTTAACAGCCCGGTTAAACGCAGAATCGCCTTCCGAGATTATAAGCGTAAAGGGGCAGAAATTCTGTTTCTGCAAGAAACACACTTCTCTCAAGACAACTACCCCAAATTCCTGGATAAGGACTACCCGACACACTTTTTGTCTTCCGCGAAAGTCAAAAAAAAAGGGGTGGCCATACTAATTCATAAAAGAATACCGTTCGTACCCGATAGGACTTTCAAAGATAAAGAGGGCAGATTCCTCATAGTAAGAGGTGCAATCCAAGGGTTCCCAATTACTCTAGCAACAATATATGCCCCTAATGAGACGGCCCCCGTTTTTTTCTCTACCTTCTTTGGGAAACTCAACAAAGTGGCCAGAGGTAATATCATTGTCGCTGGAGACTTGAACAGGGCACTACGGGAGGACCTTGACAGATGTTCATCCACTAATATTACACACAGATCTGACATACTAACAATTAAAAAAGGGTTACGTGACTGCCAACTACTCGACATCTGGAGGGAACAACACCAGAGACTGAGAGAATACACCTTCTACTCACACCCACATGACACATATAGCAGGATAGATTACTTCCTTGTATCCAACAGAATGGTCCCTGGGGTCTCTCGCACCGAGATCCATGATATTTCATGGTCAGACCATGCATCTATAGAGCTGCGGTGCACACTAATCCCACTAGACAGACCTAGAGCGAACTGGAAACTAAACGAAATCTTGCTGAAAATCCCAGCCCTACAGGTGGAAATTGGGGAAAAGCTCACACAATACTTCGAGGAGAATGAGGGGAGTGTGGCTACGCACTCCAGACTGTGGGAGGCCCATAAGGCTACCCTCAGGGGGGTCATTATGAATCTGGCCGCTAAACGGAAAAGAGAACGGGAGGGAAAAATTTTGAAGCTAGAGGAACAGCTAGCAGAGCTTTCCTCCCTCCACAAAAAAATAAGAATGCCCACACGTTAACTCAAATACTAGCCACTAAAACTAGTCTTAACCTCCTCCTCTCCGCCCAGGCCGAGAAGGAATTGACCTGGTCCAAGCGGAAATTTTATGAAAAAGCTAACAAGCCTGACACACTACTTGCCAATAAGCTAAAAAAACAAGCTTCCAAACTATCACATTCACGCAATTCGAAACCAAGATGGGGACCTTACCTCCATCCCAGCGAACATAGCAGGGGAATTCAAAAAGTATTACGAAATATTATACAATGGAGATAAGGTAACCCATAATCCGAAAACAAAGGAGGATTTACGGACCTTCTTAATAGAGGCACATTTACCCATTTTGAAGAGATGCGAAAGGGAGGCACTCCAGTCGGACTTCACGATGGAGGAACTCTCTGGGGTCATCAAAGCACTAAAACCGGCTAAAGCCCCAGGGCCAGATGGCTTTTCGAACTTATATTACAATAAATATTTAAAAATTCTAGCCCCCCACATGTTAAAGTTATTCAATGAAATCTTAGCAGGGGCCTCATTCCCAGCACAAATGCTCCAAGCCTCAATATCGGTGTTCCATAAACCCGGAAAGGACCCGGCAGACTGTAAGAGCTACCGGCCCATTTCACTGATTAACTTGGACCTCAAAATATACTCTAAACTTATAGCCAACAGGGTGGGTAGTGTTCTTCCCGGGTTAATTCACACGGATCAAGTAGGGTTTATCGGAGGTAGACAAGCGGCAGATAACACCAGGAGAATTATTGACCAAATTGATCTGGCCCAAAAAGAAAAAATTCACTCCATGGTGTTAAGTCTGGACGCTGAAAAAGCCTTCGATAGAATAGATTGGCCCTACCTATCGGAAACACTGAGAGCATTTGGCTTTGAGGGACGCCTCCTGCAGGCCATCCTGGCGTTGTATAAAAACCCAACAGCAAGAGTGAGATATCAAGGTTTCCCCTCAGAACAGTTTGAAATCAAAAGCGGAACACGTCAAGGATGCCCGCTGTCGCCACTACTGTTCGCCTTATGTATAGAGCCTTTGGCGGCACACATCAGAAATAACCCAGATATCTCTGGTATCCCTGTGGGAGACCAAATGCACAAAGCCGCTCTATATGCGGACGATGTCATTCTCACAATAGCCAAATCTCTCACATCTCTCCCAAATGTATTCAACATACTGGGCAAATTTAACCAAATTTCGGGATTTAAGATCAATCAGTCTAAATCAGAAGCCCTCAATATTAATCTACCAAAAGAAGTTGAAAAACTGATTGACCTCAATTTTCAGTTCAAATGGCAACCCTCCGCTATCAAATATTTAGGGGTTTATCTCACAAGGGAGTACAAAACTTTATATAAAGCAAATTTCCCCAAGATCATAAAGACGCTGGGGGAGGATCTCCGAACCTGGATGAAGGGGAGCATCTCATGGATTGGGAGGATACATAGCGTGAAAATGAATCTCCTCCCAAAGATGCTATATCTTTTCCAGAGTCTCCCTATCCCTTTGGTGCAGGCGGACATCCTCTCCCTCCAGTCAAAAATTATAAAATTTATTTGGAACGGGAAAAACCCAAGAATTGCTAAAGGAATATTAAAACGTCCCATTCATCCTGCGGAGGGTGAGCGGTGCCTTGCTTGCAGGCCTACTATAAAGCAGCCCAATTAGGGCAGATTTTCCAATGGCACACAGACCCAAGCCTACGGAGATGGGTTGAGTTGGAGAAGAGATGCTGTGCACCAATTGAAATCCGAAATTTAATCTGGCTACCCAGAGAAGGGGTACGCAAGATGAACAATCCGCTGCAGACCATGGTCAATTCATTATAAGTTTGGGAGGCCACGAAATTCAAATGTAATTTGACTACCAAAACATCATTAATGACACCAATAGTGGGCAACCCAGACTTCGCTCCGGACCTGAATAGCAAAAATTTCTTGATATGGACTCAGAAGGGCTTCTCCCGTCTAAAAGATCTGGAGGGCATAACGACCATACAAACATTTGACCAAATTAAATCCTCTAAGAATATCCCAAACAAATTTTTTAGGTACCTTCAGATCAGAGATTTCTACAATAAAACGCCAATTCGACCGGCGCGAACAAATTTTGAGCAGCTGTGTTCCAGAGATACGGACACAAGGGGACTCACATCTAGAATGTACAGGGAAGTGATCTGCCAGAAGTCGCCCATTGACAATAGACTGAGTTACATGAGACACTGGGAATCAGACCTAGGAGAGACTTTAGAGGACGACGAATGGGACAGAATTATACAGGCGGCGGCGAAAAGCTCAATCTGCACCACATTAAAGGAGAACGCATATAAAGTCCTTATGAGGTGGTATTACACTCCGACGCGCTTAGCGAAATTTGTAAAAGGCTACTCCCCTCTCTGCCCTTAACAGTGTGGGGAAGCAGCTGACCTCCGACATATGTTGTGGTCTTGCACTAAGGGGGCCCCTATTTGGGAACAAATCAGAGATTGGATTCAGCGGATTCTCGATTTGGAGATCCCCCTGGACCCGTGGCTGTTCCTATTGGGCATGCGGATCCAGGGTCTGTCAAATGCGTCGCATAAATTAATCGCGCATTTTGCTACAGCCACAAGATGTGAGATCGCAGCATTATGGAAACAGCAGGAGATACCAATTATCCCTAAGATCAAAAACAGAATTTAGCATGTCTGCCGGATGGAACAATTAACGAGTTTAGTTAATGACTCCGGCACAAATGTTCTAAAGGTCTGGGATCCATGGTTGACCCAGGTAGACATCCCAGGAGTGGACGCCACCTCAATCTTGCACTAATTAAACTAGGTGCGTTCTCCTTTAAGGGCAGATTAGACAACACGACTCAGCGACGCACAGTTAGCAGACCTTCATGTAGTCATAGAATAGGGAAAAACAAATAAAAGAAAGAAACCTCAGAAGAACCTGTCCCAGTTAAAACCCTTAGCTATTGCCTAAAAGGTTGAACAAGAGATATCTAAAAAACTGCACCAGAGCCTGGCAACCTACCACCTCCCTCCCACCCCTAACCTCTTTCCCTGTCCCCTTGTCAAGTTCGTCTGGTCTTGTTTGTAAAGTGTTAAGTGGATGTGTCTTCGAGGCGTCATTACATGTGTTTAACAAAACTGGAAATGTAATAATGGGCTGTGGAACATTGGCTGTATTTGTACTTTCCAATAAAAATTTAAAGTTGAAAAAAAAAAAAAACATTTTTTTATATTGCATTGAGTAATGGAAACCCAGGACAGTGTTGGTGCTAGCTAGATATAAACACTCCAGACATGTACCAATCTTTAAACCCTTGGGTATTTAATGTTGGTACAGATAAGAAGCATGGCTTACTCCAACCCGTTTACCCTGTGGTCAAAATATTAGTACAGCTCAACCCCGTTATAGCGCAATCTGCTATAGCGCGAATCCGCTTTTAATGCTGTCTGAGCGTGGCTCCCGATTTAAAAACATCTCCAAGGTTTTATTTTTATATAATATTCAATGCATTATTGCTAACAGACACACGCTGATACACATATATACACACACCCCTACACCATGCGGGAATTGAACCCATGATCTTTCATATGCTGGTGCAATTCTCTAGCTGCTACACCACAGTATTGGTGTGATGAATCTGACTCTATAAACAAACGTAACATCTACTGCACAGTGCAGTCCATGGGTGATCAGGGTTCAATTCCCGCATGTGTATTATATAAAATGTATTCACTGTTGGGCTGTCATTGATCAGAGAAGGGTCATGTGACCCTCCTGCGCTCAAAAGTCAGTCAAATTGAAAGCTTGGGAGAGCGTATGTAAGCACCTCGGAGCCTGATGAAGTGGAGAGAGCTGCAGATGCCGGGTAAGTCCTCGCAGAACCGTTCTTCCTGATTGCGCCGACCATTTCGCGATCCTGGTTATAACGTGCTCATTATGTGGACCAAGAGCACCGCGTTATAACGGGATTCAGCTGTATTAAGGGTTTCATATTTTTTTTTTTCATTTACAAACCTACTTTACATCCCTATCATTAAAAAATATATATATATATATATATATATATATACACACACACACACACACACACACACACACACACACACACACACACACACACACACACACACACACACACAGTTAGGTCCGGAAATAATTGGACACTGACAGAATTTTCATAATTTTGGCTCTGTACGCCACCACAATGGATTTGAAATGAAACAACTGAGATGCAATAGAAGTGTAGACTTTCAGCTTTAATTCAAGGGGTTGAACAAAAATATCGTATGAAACGTTTAGGAATTGCAACCATTTTCATACACAGTCCCCTTATTTCAGGGGCTCAAATGTAATTGGACAAATTAACACAATCATAAATAAAATGTTAATTTTTAATACTTTGTCAAGAATCCTTTGCAGGCAATGACTGAAGTCTGGAACGCATGGACATCACCAAACGCTGGGTTTCCTCCTTTGTGATGCTTTGCCAGGCCTTTACTGCAGCTGTCTTCAGTTGTTGTTTGTTCGTGAGTCTTTCTGCATTAAGTTTTGTCTTCAGCAAGTGAAATGCATGCTCGATCGGGTTGAGATCAGGTGATTGACTCGGCCATTGCAGAATATTTCACTTCTTTGCCTTAAAAACATCCTGGGTTTCTTTCGCAGTATGTTTTGGGTCATTGTCCATCTGTAAAGTGAAGCGCCGTCCAATCAACTTCACTGAATTTGGCTGAATCTGAGCAGACAATATATCCCTATACACTTCAGAATTCATCCGGCTGCTTCTGTCTTCGTTCACATCATCAAAAACCACTAGTGACCCAGTGCCATTGTAAACCATGCATGCCCATGCCATCACTGCCTCCACCGTGTTTTTCAGATGATGTGGTACACAGCAACTCTCTTTTTTAGATGTCCTCATTACACAGACTAATGGGGAGTTACATACTGATCTTTTTAGAAAGGATACATACAGAAATGCCATTTTAAGGGCAGATAACCATCATCCTCCTTCTCTTATTGATGCATTACCTTTTTCACAGAAAGTCCGGGTCTGCAAAATCACGAGCAGGAAGGATAATATTGAACCAGCTATTGGAGAACTACGTAGTAGATTCCTGGCTAGGGGATATCCTCCTGCTGTGTTAGACCGGGCACTGGATAAAGAGGTAAGTGCTACCAAAAATAAGAAGGAGGACAGGCTTGTATTTACCACTACGTACAGTCATAAGCGAAGCAGAGGAAAAGACCTCCCAGCCCGACGCTACAAGCCTGGTAGACAGCGTGTATCACGCGCAGGCTGTATTAACCCCCAGCACATCGGAGACCAACCATGTAGGAATAAGCACTGTAGCTGTGATGAATCCTTGATCACATTGAACGGGAAAACACTGGACACGATGGGCCCTTGGTCCCTCTAAGGATTCATTTTGCTGGGGGTTAATACAGCATGCGCGTGATACACGCTATCTACCAGGATTGTAACATTGGGCTGGGAGGTCTTTTCCTCTGCTTCGCATATTGCTGGTTTGGCCACGGCTGCTCAGCCTGGAATTAAGACTTTCATTATTGACATTATAAGAAGAGGCTTATACCCCGTGAATATGTATGTAATCACTTAATTGGTGATTTGAGAACTGGAGTGCTATCGTTATTTTTTTTTCTAACCATTTATTTATTTATTTTTTGTGGCATCTATTTATTCACATTTTTTCTTTCTGTGGAACATTTTTTTTTATTTCTCTGGAGTGAGTATTCGTGCTATTCCTATCCTGTGTGTTTTTTATTATGGAAGATTATGTAGAAGTGGAGGATGAGGAAGGGGTTACTGATACCTATGCCTTTAACTGTGGAGACACTCACCGTCAGAGGAGGGCAGAGTCAGTTTTTGATGAAGGTGCTAATTTCATCTGTGAAGAGCCTGCTGACTTAATTACCCACTTCCTTACATTGGAAAAACTGTTATCACAGGACATTAGGTATTGGTGGGACATTACCACTCTTGAGAACTATGCTAGAGTTAAAAGGATTCCGTGAGGCTTACGCTTGAAAAAGGTACCGTCCTTTGGCTTTATTAATAAAGATTTTGAGAATGACTGGAAAGCCATATTAGATCATTGCTCATTTAAGCTAATCAAATTGATCATTAAGTATAAGCTAAATTAAAAAAAAGAAAGTGAGAGCCAATGTGAAAGTCCTACAGGATAAATTGAAAGGTTGCAGAAAAATGGAGAATTTTATTAAATATGACCAAACACTTTTAAGCAACGTGGGTGCTATGGAAAAGTCTCTAATGATTAAGAAACAACAAAAGTTTGATAGGGACAAGATAGACTATGAGAAGCAGCAAGTTTATATATGGCAACGCTACACTACAAACGCACAAAAGCCACAACCAAAATCTGGTTCTAAATATCAGAATAATAAAAAACAAGGTGACTCCAAGAACCCGAATAAATCCATCCTAAAACGCCATGGAAACGCTTCCAGTTTTGAGTCAGATGGTTCTGACTATGAGAGTCGTTCACTAGGCGTTTCCTTTTGTGATGATGATGATAATTGGCGAGTTAGATCTACCTCCCCTGAAACCGACTCTTCACAAAAATCTGTTATGATGCCCTCTCGGAAAGAAGATAAACCTTCATACTCCTTGTTTCAAAAGGAGTCAAAAAACGAAAGAGGACAAGGAGATCATCAAAGAAGAGAAGGGGGGAGGGGGATCCGGGGGATCGAGCAAAAGAAAGAAATATGCATAGGAGAAGTTGTGGATAATGTTATCAACATTTCACATAAGACTCTTACAGATGACCAGATTGCGGTTCTAAATAGAGGTTTAAATTTTGCCCCATACCAAGATTTTAATTTATTCAATACCATCATTGATCTCCAAAAATTAATTCGCAAATTGTCTCTTAAAAAATATTTTAATAGAAAAAAGGGACAACAGAGGTTCCACTATATTCCACTGATAGAGGTCTAGCTGAGAATGTTGATGGTATTGATGTTTCAATGGAGAATTTGGATTTGCATTCATTTCGTGAACAATGTGCTTTATCAGATCTTAGAGATCTTTATGATGAACAAAATCAGGATTTGGAGCCTGAGATCCCTTCCTCATTCAGCTTCTTTGGGCAATTACACTTAGGTCTTAAGAAGAAATCAACCTTTTGCCCTCATATTTTTAACAATCATAATATTAAGACCTTTGAGAAGCTGGTTGAGAGGGATCTCAGGTTATTGGCTAGGGGTATTGTACCCCGGGGGGTTCCCTCTTTAAATAAAACGAATCTGTCAGATATTGACTTCCAGGAGATGATTGCCCTCGGAAGATAGGTCTATTACAATCAAAAAGGCTGATAAGGGAGGGGCCATTGTGGTGCCCTCTTCTTCAGATTATCAGGCAGAGGCACTTAGATTACTTGAGGATGTTGAATCTTATACAAAATTGACATGATCCCACATGTGAGTTTTTACACCTTTTGAAAGAGATTCTTGAAGAAGGAAAGGCCCTATTTGTACTTAACACAAAGGAATATGAGTTTCTCTACAATGCCTCACCTATTGTGCCCATCTTCCACCATCTCCCAAAGATCCATAAGTCACTTGTCCGCCCTCCTGGGCGGCCCATTGTGGCCAGTATTGGATCTTTGGGAGATGGGTTATCACGCTACATTGATGGTTTTTTACAGCCACTGGTAAAAAATCTGCCTTCTTTTCTGAGAGATTCTATGGATCTTTTATCCGCTATAAAAAATGTTATGATAGAAAAAATTAAACTAAACATATACTAAGCGCTTAACCTATTAGCCTAACTTAACAATACATGATAATGATGGATAAGTGCTCTAAATGTTGGAATTCCCTTACAAAGATACAACAATAAACTAGTGAATTCTACAGACTAATATAACAAACTGAGAAGACGGCTGCCTAAGGATTGAAAAACCACAAACCTATCCACAAGGTAAGTACAACAATAGCTTAAAAACAAAAATAAAACAAACAATGAAAGAAAACAGAAATAGTCCTTGGCGCACTATCTGGTATATAAACCTGCAGAAAAATGAAGTCCAAAGATCTTGGTAGTGAGGATTGTTGGTCCGGAATCCAATCGTACTCAAAGTCCTCTGAGGTGGTGGAATCAGATTTGTGCGAATGATGCTTTAATGCATGCCAGACCAATATGATTGGGTTCAAAGCAGGATCTTAATGAATGTTGCAGATGTGTTTTGGGGTCAATGTCTTGGAAGGACTGGTGACCACTCCAGATGTGAAGTATTCAGAAATGTTACGTTCTTCCCTCTGAGCAATAATGACCTTCTGTATGTAGACTCTCTAATATGAGGAAAAAGCCTTAATGGACTGGTCATGCACAGCTGCATCTAAAGACTTAGTAAACAATTATTTGGAAGTCTGACTCCTCCTCCCTGTCAGGGAGGGGGAGACAAAGAGCACGAACGAAAGAGAAGTGCCCGATAGAACAGAAAAGTAGCATATTCAATTTAAGCAAAGTGACACTGACAGATCCACAGAAGAGTGTCATCTCAAAGGGGTTATCTTTTGCGCCAGTGAAGAATCACAATAGCTTTGATCTCTTCATGGATGCAAATAGATTCCTCCGCAAACTCACCCTCAAAAGGTTTTTCATGAATAGAGACCAAGCCCCTAGATTAGGACCAACCATTCCACCAGTAGTAGCACAAGAGGTAAATATGGTCCACACGGGTTTGAAACCCAAGTCCTCCTTTTATCCTCACTTTGCAAAGGGCAATCATCTGGAAACATTTTTCCAGATGATCAACACTGATTTTGAGAATCTGACGATTAACAAACAGAAAATAACAGAGAATCTCACAAAACAAGAAAAAACAGCCTTAAAAGAAATCACAGAGAATGAGGAATTAGTGATAAAACAGGCTGATAAAGGGGGAGGAACTGTTCTGATGGACAGGGATAATTACAACAAGGAATCTTTAAGACTACTGGGGGAGGAAGAAACATACACTAAATTAAAGAAAAATCCAATAAATGAATTTACAGATGAGCTGAGGGTCCTGTTGGAGAGGGGGAGGCTCCTGGAGGTGCTAGACGAGGGGGAATATAAGTTTCTATACAGTGACAAGTCAAAGGTACCGGTATTTTACCAACTGCCAAAAATTCACAAAAGTGAAGTCAATCCCCCAGGCAGACCTATAGTCTCGGGGATTGACTCACTAACATCAAACTTGTCACTGTACATAGACATATTCCTCCAGAAATATGTCACTCAACAAAAGGCATACTTAAAGGATACCACAGATCTATTAAATACACTGAGCAAAGTCAAGTGGGAGAAGAATTTCTTAATGGCAACATGCGACGTTGTGTCGCTATATACATCAATAGACCACACAAAAGGATGTAGAGCCATAAAAAGATTTTTATTGAAAGATGCTGACCTAACAGACATACAAGCTGACTTTATTATTGATGGAATCATGTTCATTTTACAGCATAACTTTTTTTGGTACGAGGGAAGTCATTACTTGCAGAAACGAGGAACGGCGATGGGGACCAGGTTCGCCCCTAGCTACGCCAACCTCTTCATGGCATCATGGGAGGAAGATAACATCTGGCCTAATGGAGAGCTTGGGGAGGGCCTGGTCCTCTGGCATCGGTTCATCGATGACGTGTACCTAATCTGGGGGAATGGAGAAAGTAAGTTACAAGATTTTCTAACAGGCATAGACAATGTAGAACTCAATCTAAAATTTACAAGCGAGTACAGTGACAGGCGAGTGAATTTCTTAGACCTAGAAATATATATAGAAAACGATCAAATAAAAACAAAAACATTCTTTAAGAAAACTGATAAAAATAACTACATCTTACGGACGAGTTGCCATCTCCCGAGGTGGATGGACGGAGTTCCATCAAGCCAGTTCACCCGAATTAAGAGGAACTGTAGTGAGAGGGAAACTTTCTTACAACAATCCAATGAACTAAAGGAAAGATTCATAGAGAAAAAATACAAGGAGGAAAAGATAGATGAGGCTCTACTAAAGATAGATAAATTGGAGAGGGAAGATCTTCTAAAACCTAAATTAAGGGATAAAACGATAAAGAACAAATCAGACTTTGCATTCCTCACTAACTATAATGGGGAAGCCAAGGAAATTAGGAAAATCATAAATAAGCACTGGCCAATACTGAAGAATGACCCAATTTTGGGAAGCGAACTACCTGATCATCCAAATATCATCTTCAGGAAAGCACGAAATTTAAAAAACACACTAGCTCCCAGTGTCCTTAAACAGAAAGCCAAGCCCCAGAACTGGTTACAATCCAATAAAGGTTTTCATGGATGCAAGACATGTAGAGCGTGTCAATTTAAATCGAACAACAAATTGGAGTTTACATCTAACAACACAGGGGAAAGATTCAATATAGAATCCAGTCTAACATGTAGGTCAGACCATGTTGTGTACCTCCTGGAGTGCCCTTGCAAACTACAATATGTAGGGAAGACTGAGAGACCAATAAGAACTAGGATTATCGAACATTTGAGTAGCATCAAGAGATCTCTTTTAACTCACAGTCTCTCCAAACACTTCATGGAGAAGCACCAGGGGGACACGACAGGTCTGACTTACACACCTATAGAATATGTCTCGGGCCACTGGCGGGGGGGTGACCGCAATCTGGAACTCATGAGAAGGGAGACCTTCTGGATTCACAGGTTGCGGACACTCTCACCCAGGGGACTCAACATGGAAATCGAGATTGCACCCTTCTTGTAACCTGTATAAGATGTAAAATTGCTGATGTGTTGAATTAACCGGTTCTTCTGTCTTTTCCTCCTTCTGCTGTTCTCTCTCACAGTGTGCAACTGCCATCCGTTATCCTTTATTATAAACCACATAAGAACTAAGATGTAACACACTACCTGTCATCCCTAGGTTAGGTTTATTGTTTAGGATTTTATGCCATTTGTATAAACTAGTATCTATATTTATAGACACCCTCATATATATGTGTATGTATTTTTTAAGTTGGTCTGTGATATGAACATGTTGTTTATATTCCATCATAGTATCGGCGCTATAATAATAAGTAAATGTCCTGCAATTATTTATGCCAATCTTACATTATGGAACCCCTTATAATATTAATATGTATTCCCATACTATAGAGAGTTTATATATATATATGACGGAGCTCCCCCACTTTTTACATAATTTTGAAGTACCACATTGTACAACCTGTGGTATGAGATTAATTGTGAATTACTTTTTTTTTTTTTTTTTTTTATATATATATCAATTGTGATTGTAATGCCCCCATAGTCCTGTCACGGGAAAAATTCTCTCTCCCTAAAAAACATACCCATGCCCTTTAAATTCATCCCTGGTGGGCTATAATATAATATAGATCACATTACAGAAATTAAGTCTGCCTTAAACCTGTCCCACTTGGAAACTATTCTAACCACACTACTATGAGCCTAAATTCTTAGTGCAAAGAAATAAAACATCATTCGAGCACCAATTATCTAATTGGACCACCCATTCCCTCTAAACATAGAAAATTATTAGTTCCCTTTACCCCACAAGGTGTGGTTAATGACAGGTTAAACCATGCCAAACCTCATATATTTAGGATTCCACTCCTGTTGAATAACGAGCTCCCTTATATATATGGATACAAAAATAGTGCAGACCAATTGATTTTACAAGTGTTTTATTGATTAATTAATTAAAAACCAATTATGGAAGGTATATAGAGATAGTTTAGAGGAGGGGGCGGTACACTCCTGAGGAAGCCACACACCTGGCGAAACGCGTAGAGTGGTAGCCGCCCTGAGAGGAGAGAGGAGAGATCTGGGAGCTGACACTCACACAGCCGCGACCGGAAGTGACGCATCGGGACTAAGCGGAAGTGACGCATTGGAGCAAGCAAGGCGGGACCATTGACCGGTGAGAGAGCTGGAGTCCAAGTCCTCTGCAGCACCTGTATACTCCTGTATATACCCAGCAAAGGGAGCCGAATAGCCCACACAAGAGGGGATCTACGAGGGGACTAGACCGGCGAGACAGCGAGCACCAGTGGAGGTGAAAGGTCACAGAGAGCGGTAGTCCACACGCAGTCACACCGGAGGAGGCGGGTGAGCCTGGAGCTAACCATTTTCTCTCCTCAATCACTATCAATGTGATACATGCCTTAACCACTTGTTTTTATTGTAAGTGTTTATTTTTACCCTATAAAGTCGAGTTTTTTATTGTTACTGGTCTGCACTATGGTATCATTTCTTTTACATATACACTGCTGCTGAGCTGAGAGTTGGAGATCCCACTACCTGGTTAAAGAAATCCTCCTAGCAGAGACCATTGTGTGTCAAAACCGCTCGTTTTTGACTTACATCTTGTAAGTAGGCAACACATAGGAGCCAAGACAGAACACAAATTTATACACCTTTTAAAAACTGTCTGCAATTAGATTGTTTTTTCTTTTTGTTCTATTTCCCTTTATGCTCCCCCTGGATTGCAGTTGGACAATTTTATCTTCAGACACGGGGTACTGCTATGGGGACGTCATTTGCCCCCTCTTATGCTAATTTGTTTGTGGGTCTTTGGGAATCCACACACATTTTCGGTGCTGATAATTCTTTTCGTCATCAGATTATTTTCTATAAACGGTATATTGACGATTTGATTATGATTTGGGATGGGGATTTATTATCACTGCATGCCTTTATTCATACACTTAATACTAATTCTTTAAATCTTAAATTTACTTATGAAGAACACATGAATCACATCAATTATTTAGACATTACTTTATTTATTGACACGACAGGCACTATTCAAACGGACATTTTTAGAAAGCCTCATTCACGTAATACTTTATTGGAAGCAGACAGCAGTCATTCTAAATCATTCATTCGAAGTATACCCAAGGCTGAATTCCTTCGACTAAGACGGCTTTGTTCAAATGACGATTTATTTGAGCATCAAGCAGAGGAATTAAAAACTCGATTTGCTCAAAGAAAATATAATCACACTGATATTGAAGCAGCATATCTGTGTGTCAAATCTACAAACAGGATCGATTTGTTATCGAACTCGTCTGTGAAGTTCAAGAAGAAACATGAATTGGATCGAGTGACGTCTGCTCTATTTGTCACCCAGTTTAGTCGCCAGGCTGAACAGATTCGTTCTATCATTTATAAACATTGGGGGACCCTCACTCTTGATAAGGACCTACATAGTTCAGTTAACCAGGGTCCAGCCATTACTTTTAGGAAATCCAAATCCTTATCTGACTATCTTTCTCCAAGATTGTTTGACTCTAAGAAGTCTAACAAATCTGTTTAAAATAAAAGGTTTTTTTAAATGTGGAAAATGTTGCGTTTGCTGCTATGCGAAACCAATTAAGTCTATTAAGACTATTTATTCTAAAAAGAACTATAGGATCCCATCCTTTATTAATTGTGACTCACAATTTGTCATATACTTTCTTACCTGTGGCTGTGGCCAAGGGTACGTGGGCTGCACTATACGCCCTGTTAAAAACAGAATCATGGAGCATATACGTTCCATTAAAAGAAAAGATTTCATGTTACCAGTTTCAAAACATTTTACTGACTGTCCTTCAGGAGGTCTATCAAATGTTCATTTTTCTGCTGTAGAACTGGTGCCCATGCCCATGAGAGGGGGTGATAGATTAAAGCTCCTCAACCAGCGGGAGATGTTTTGGATCCATTCTTTGGATACATTATCCCCTGCAGGAATTAATACAGAATGGGATCTAGAAAAGGTGAAGGGAAACACAAAATGGATGTGCCCCCTAAAAGAATTCACTTAAATGCACACCATAACAGTGTAAAAATTAACTTTTAATAAATTTACTTAAAACATATATTACCAAAGTAATGTGTAATGTGAATTAAAAATATATTAAATCAACGCTATCAGGCAACCTTGTCGTCAGTTATAAGTTCATACTATCCCATTTAACCACTTAATAATGGTGGGATATGGAGGACACAGATTGCTAGGAGTCAGGGTGTTAACCCCTCTGGAGCAACGGTGAGACCCAATAATGGAAGTGTATAGATGTACACAAGTGAGTGGCCAATGGGTTAAATGTCCAGCTACCTTGCTAGATCAGCCAGCACTGCGCACTATAATGGAGACTTTAGTGTGTTAAAATAAGAGTGCTAGAGTGATAAAGCTGGCAAATGCAGTGATAATGGTAGTACATACACTGCTTGTCCGGGATGGGAAGGGAGCGAAGATAGCAGGGATACACCATGAAAAATAAAAAATAAATGCATACAATAGTGTAATAAGTTCTTTTCAATCTGGATAAAACATGTATGTCTTGGCTCTATAGCAATGCCTACTTACAGCAGGTCAAAAGGTAAAAAGCATTGATCTACACAGCAGGTAGAAAGGTGTCAGGATCTTCAGGAACAACAGCCCAGGTTTACAGCATAAGAAATCAGCACCTCAGCTCAGACGTCAGTAGATGTGAGTGGATCAGAGACATGCAAAAGACAAAATGTCCTGGGGGTTTGTGTTTACCTGGACACAGGTGGGCGGTGCTTTTGAGGGTGTAAACCATATAAGAGTTTGATTAAGACCAGTGAAACTACTCTTTGATAAAGCGCACCATGCGAGAGGTTTCTCTTTTTAATTAGTTATGTCCCAATAAATAATTTGTTATTTTTTCTATTAGCCTCCAGTTCTCGTTTTTTCATAGTTGTGATCCAAGTCTTTTCCTTCCTGCTTACTACGTACAGTCAAGCTGGTGGTTTTATTAAATCTACCAGTCTTAAACACTGGCATATTCTGCACAATGATGATATATTATCTGAAAGTTGCTGTGTACCACCAATGGTGGCATTCAAAAGAGGGAGGAATCTGGCGGATAGCCTGATACATGCAGATAATGAGGGTAACTACAGAACTCCTCATTTTCTGGAGGGTGGCAGACCGGGTAACTTTAGATGCATGAGCTGCTCGGTCTGTAACAGTCTGACTACCGGTAGTCAATTCAGTCACCCCCCAAAGCGGGAGAATCATAAAAATTAAAAATAGACGCCCCACAGCGTGTGCTCCGCTGCTACAGAGACTGGAACAGTGAAAGACATTATTGCTTGGCACGGCGAATTGGCTGTACTGCTGTTCAGCTGAACTGGAGACCTCCTAAGTACTACCTTGAGGCTGAGGGCTGTACTAACAGCTAACCGATTGGAAGACCACCCAGGCCCTACCCCCGAGGCTGAGGGATTGAGAAGGAGAGAGCCACGACATCTCTATTGGCGTCCGTTGGTGCTTGGGTAACATTAACCCTGAAATGATTGTTTTTTCTATCTAAATGTACGCTTAATACTCACCTTTATTTTGTGGTTACTAATATAATTTTTAATGCACTATGAGCGTTGTGCGCTGTGTTTTTTTGTATTTCTGTTTGCTATTAGGGGGTATTTGAGCCATCCCTGGTGCCACAGCTGCAGACGTTCCATATACTCTACGTGTTTAAAGGTCACCTCTTTTTGTACATCACTATATCACCTCACTTTTATTGATTGTAGTAGCGCACTATATCTTTTCACATTTTCTCACTCCAGATAGGGAGACTTTCTTATTGAGACGTGAAGCATTCTGGATACATGCTTTAAATACCAGCAACGGTATGGGTCTTAATGAGCAACAGAATTTAAAATGCTTCCTTAATAGAAGGTAATTTTTTGTCTTTCTACAGGCATATTTGATCTTGCACCATCCATGGACTCTGCACTTACCTATTGGGAAAATTATCCTTTTTGTGTGGTTTTTTTCCCTTCCCTCCCTCCCCCTTCTCTCCCCCCCCCCCTGGCTGTGTGTACCCATTTCTGACTAGGTATACACACTAGTATATTCTAAATACTGATGTACTGCATATTCTTATGTGGCATTTCACGGTAACTTTGCAGGATTATACTAATGTCATCAGCAGTATACAGTCACATGTTTTTAATAGTATATTGCTGTATTAGTTTTGTGCACATATGCTTTATGAATATTTTGGTGTGTGGTTTATTTACACTTTCAGGGTGATTTATAGGAGTGTGTCACTCCTCCCTGCTCTGACACTGATCCCATGGCGACGGATACATCTTTGTCCAGCCCTGTGAGTACAGTCTTGATTGGTGCACACCCCCCCCTTCCCCCCGACGGGCGGGTCACGCTGACGTCATCATGGGGGAGTGTTCAGTCTGGGGAGAGGTGTGGCTGTGGCTGCATTCCTCCAAGACAGCTCTATGCTGTATTGCCAGGGATTTAGACCTAGACGTCTGACGTCACTAGGGGGCGCCATATGGTAGCTCTGACATCACTAGGGGGCGCCATATGGTAGCTCTGACGTCACTAGGGGGCGTCAACATCCTGGTTATGTGGCAGAGCGGGGAGAGTATCAGGGGGGTGGTATATATTGTGACTGTTTTCTTGTGTTTGGTAGCCTTCACCTTGAGAAAGGCAGTATTAGACTGCCGAAACGTTGGACTTTATGGCATATTAAACCTCCTTTGAGTAAGACCGTGTGCCTGCTTCTTCTTCTTTGTCCGGCTACAGGAAGGGTCAGGAGACAGGGAGGACAGAGGCAGGAGAAACCCATCTGACTCCGGCGTTGCCTGTCCCTACGAATACAAACATACAACCCCTCACTGAATAACATAGCCCTAATCCCATGTAATAATCCTGGGTGTAAACAAAATAATGGTTTTATGAATATTGTAATGGTTTATTAGGGACCTAGGAGGTGGCTAGTGGTGCTGTTATGTGTATTTTTGTTTATTGTGGGTAGTGGGGGTGGATGAACGGGGTATTGGCCCCAAGGATGGGTGTTTAGGCCTACCGGGTGGGGGGGGGGGTAGCGGGAGGGGTTAACCCCTTCATTACCTTAGCGGTATTAACCACGAAGTTAAAGAAGAGGTTAAGTCATCCTGCAACCCCCTGGCAAGGCCTAAACACCCACCCAGGGCCAAATACCACCTTCACCCACCCCCGCTACCCACAATAAGCCTGGCACGGGTGTATAACCCCTTCATTGCCTTGGCGGTAATGAAGTTGCCTGTAAATGCATTTTTTATGCATCGGATTCATGCCGGGGGTCTCTGGTGCTGATATTAATGGATATCAGCTCTGGGACACATGCATGTTATTTTCATCGCAGCTTCACCCCACCTTCTTGCCAACTTTTGTGGCGGGACAATTTGGAGAAGAAACAGCAATTTTAAAGTGGCGATCAGCCGCAATAAGCTGATCAGGGCTTATAGAATTGAGCGTGTTTGAAAAACTGGCGATCAGTGCTGAAAAGTGGCTTATCACCGCGCGTCTGCCGATTTTATTTATTTATTTATTTTCCGGCAAAAAAACCCCGGTTATTTTTGCTCTAATCGCCAGCTTCTCTGGGCTTTCTGAATCGCTGTAGGCTTTTTTGGCTATAAACTGGTGATAAGTGGCTTATCGCTGCTTACTGCATGAGGGCCTTAGGGAGGATTTGTTCCTGTAAAGTACACCTAGTTTGGCATAGGATTTGGATGTCAGGGTATCAATGTGCATCCCAAATGTTAAATGGGAGTTGAACTATATGCCCAGATATTTCAAACAAGTAACAGGGGCTAGGATGGTATTAGAGCTGGTTTTTATCTGAAGCTCTGTCATTGGCAGCTTTAGCAATTTAGCTCTGGTCCCAAATACCATTGTTACAGTCTTGTCAGTGTTTAAAATCAGTTTGTTTTGGGAAATCCAGTTTCAAGTCTCAAAAAATCAGATTGAAGTATGTGTTCAAGGTCAGAGAGGCGAGGGCTGCGTGCATATAGGATCAGATCCAAGGCCTCTCACAATAACCTGTTAGGAATATTATTTTCTCATCTATCCGACATAAGTATAAAATATACTCTACCAAGACCCCTAATACAGAGTTACCCACCTTATACGGGAGCAGCTGCCAGACGAGTACAGTAAATGTATCTTATTTCTTTTACCACTGGAGGGCAGCGTGGAGTTGCAAGGAGTGGCGCCCGTAAGGACGACGTGCCAATTAGGCGGAAGGAGACGCGCACACACTTTTATGTGAAACGGATATTTTTGGGGAGGGATTTAGTAGTCTGAGTGAGAAAATTGATATTTTGTCACAATGGAAAAATGGAAAAATTAACCATTTAAATATGCACAGATTTTATCCCACGTTTGGAAATTAGGGATGTTGCCTAAAAGTCTGAGAATGCATTAAGTGCCACCCACGGGCTTTAATGAAGCAGCATTTGTGGGATAAAGGGAACAGCATCCTGTATAAAGGTATTTTGGGCTCGATATAAATAATTGAAGCCAAAAACTAATATTAAGTAAATTGAGAATGGAAAAATATTCAGCACAAACGTACAGAATGTGATATTCTGAGAGATCTTACAGATGTTATCAAATCCCACAATGAATATATAGAAAATGTCTGTATAGAACGAGTCAAACAAGAATATGCCAATAAAACGTTTAATTGGGAGATACAGGGGCCACAATTCAGGTCAGTTAGCTGGAAGAAGGGAAGCCGGTCAGCCAGAAGAGCAGGTCCTCCGGTCAGCCAGAAGAGCAGGTCAGCCGGTCAGCTCTGAGATCAGCATTACTTATATCCCCTAAACGTTGTCCCCTGCATGTAATGCGCAGAACAGCCTGCACTGCATATACTGTACATGAGATACTTAACCCTTTCTTTTCGCTCGACTCTAATCTGAATGATTTGCTAATTGGTTTGTAATTAGAGAGATATTTGTAGCAGAATCCCATGTATGTTCTTTTTACCTTTTTAGATACCGTTTTGTGTAATAAAAGATATGAGATCAGAGGGGCTTCCTGTTTGCACTCGTGTTTTGGCAGAAGTGTATATGTGACCCTATAAATCTCCCTCACACCCGGCTTGGCAGCGTGACACTAGTGCAATGACCTGGGGAAGAATCACTGAGCTGTTAGCAATAGATACAACGGATAGAAAAGACACTACACATAGGTTGGATTAAAGAGAGTATTTTATTGAAATAATGAATCTCTTTGCTGGTAGGGGCCTGCAGCACATTGCAGAGCAATGTAGTAACACGCAGAGCAATGCACTGCAGGCCCCTCCGGCAGCAAAGGAGTGAAGACCAATGCAGGGTGTATAAAGATCTCACTGATAATTCATGCACAAAGGGCAATTTGTTGCTGTGATCCAGAGGAAGGCGAAACATAACCCCTGCTGTGCAATGGGGGAAAAAAATGCCTTCCTGACCCCATTAAATGGCGATCGGAGGGTCCCTGGATCACTGCGCAGTGAGATCAGATGGAGCAGCACAGATCAGCGTTGTTATACACAGGGGCACACTCAGTATATAGAGATGTGGGTGATGGGGCCCTTGTGCCCCTGTGTATAACTCACCTGCTCCCCCATCCCCCTGCATATCTATCCCATTCACCCCTTTTCCTCCCGCATACCTCGCAGGGCCGGCCGGCCATTAGGCGGTCGCCTAGCGCGCAAAGGTCCTAGGGGCGCATTAATAATCATTATTATTTTTTTTCTTATTATTTCTAATTTATTTATCTTTTTTTTTAAATTATTATTCTTTTTTTTTATCCAGTATTTTGGCGCCCTTTTGTTTTTATTTTGCGTCGCGCTGGGGTGCGGTCGCACCCCCTGCAGTCCCGATAGCTACGCCACTGTTTATTTTATTATTTTATTTATCTTGTTATTTTTTATACAACTGGGGCACAAATTTTAAGTTTCGCCTCGGGCGCATGAAACCCGTGCTCCGGCCCTGCTCCTTGTTCTCTCTCACCCTCTCACGCCCAATATCCCTATCTCCCTCTAGTACCTGCCCCTCCCGCAGCCTTCCTGATCTTATCTGCCTCTCCTGCGGTCAAACCAACTTCTCAGGGCCCCTAGAATACCCCTGTATCTACGCCCTGGCTCCTCTGCTACCTGCTCCCGGCTTCTTCTCCGCCTAAAAAAGGTGAAGCAGCAGATCTGTCCGCACCTCTCGTATTCTCCTACCTGCTCCTGGGGTCTTCTCCTCCGCCTAAAAAAGGTGAAGCAGCAGATCCGGCCACACCTGTCGTATGCTCCTTGGTCATCGTACACCACGTCTGCCTCCTCGGCCGCCTTGTAGCCCACCTCATTGTTCCACTTGACGCCCGCTTTTTCGTATGCCTCGTCGTCCGCCTCGTAGCCCGCCTCGTCGTCTGGTGGCACAAAGGGCACCACCTTCGTGCGTGTCCTGACCTGCAGGAGACATGAAGTGTTTGTAACCAGGGACAGTGATACTCTGTATCGCAAGAGCTCCTGTGCCACTTATACCCCCTCCGCAATACCACGTTATACCGCCCTCCACAGGGCAAATACCCGTTATACCCACCTCCCCAGGCCCAGTACCCAGTTATACAACCCTCCCAAGGCCCAGTACCCTGTTATACACCCCTCCCAAGGCCCAGTACCCTGTTATACGCCCCTCCCCAGGCCCAGTACCCTGTTATACACCCCTCCCCAGGCCCAGTACCCTGTTATACACCCCTCCCAAGGCCCAGTACCCTGTTATACACCCCTCCCCAGGCCCAGTACCCGTTATACCCACCTCACCAGGCCCAGTACCCGTTATACCCACCTCACCAGGCCCAGTACCCATTATGTACCCCTCCCCAGAAGGTCATATTTCTATTTATCAAAAATACATTGAGTTACCTCTGGTTTTCAGGCATGTCCTAGGGGAGTTATCACAGAGACACAGAAACGTCGCTGAGTTTGGTGAGTAACTCCCTTAACCTCTCAGCAGTTGAATTCCCCATTAGGCGCTTAACACGTTAAAAACAAGCGTTGCTATTTCTCTGCATGAAGTTGCAGGTAATTGGAAGAGTTACACAGTGACGGCTATTTCATCACTCACCTTCTTCTCCCGAAACGGTCTTTTCTGTCTTATTTCCGGCTTCACATCGGATATCCATATCCATTCTTGGCCTCTGATCTGTATGCAAGACAATGCTTTAAGACAGGGTTGCGCAACCTTTTTCCCTGCTCCCCCCTCCCCCTCCCCACCTTGTCTCCGACGTTCTGATGTAACGACGTCATGTGATATCACGTTGCTATGGCAATGCCACATCATGTGACGCCACGTTGCTGTCGCCAGAAGCCGCCGGAGACAAGGAAAGGGAACTTACAGAGGACTTGCGCGCGATTTCCGGCATTTAATTTAAATGCTGTGGGGAAGAGCGAGGGGCCACTGTAAGCGCCGAGCCCCTCCTCCCAAGAAAATGTCGCGCCCCTCGATTTGCACACCCCTGCTTTAAGAGATATTCTGGGACCCTCCAACTCCTCCATCGGACCCTTCCTCATACTCATATTGACTGACCTTGCAGTGCTCTGCCCTGACTTGCACTGACCTGCTATGATGCCTCTCAAAATACCATGCTAACTCATTCTGAACATACATGTGTCCTTTCTACATGTTACTCAGCTTGTATGGGCCACAGACAGCTTTCCCGGGGTCCAGGACTAGTTTCCACCGGGGACCCTCACCCATGGGTCGGCGACCTTGCGAGAACCCACCCCCCCCCAACCTGTTTTCTCTTGCACTGCCATAGACTACAACATTTCGGCCTGCTGGTCTTTTTCAGGTAAAGTGGCTAAACCCACTAAATCCAGCAAAGAAAGGCCAGCAGCCAAAACATTGTAGTCTGTGGCACAATAAATTATCTTTTTTTATTCAAATCTGTGTGCCCTTTTCCATCAATCTTATTGTATACATTGGACGAAATGCCGGTCTTCCCTGAGACTAAGGGGCACTGGTAAAAGTATCACTAATTGTTTTTTTTGGTATGCAGCAAATCCCCATCATTTTTGCGTTCTCTTGCTCTGCCCCAATCTGACACACCACCTTGCTCTCTCACCCCCCTCTTACACTCCCCCATCACCCTTTCCTTCCCCAAAGGTTGTCCTTTAATCAGATCTTACCCAAATTGTCTCCATCTCCCTTGGAAATGTTCTGTCTTTAAGCTGTGTGGCTCCTCTTGATCCGAACTTTCTTAGCTGACCCCTTTAGGTTTCGGCTCCGAGGGTCTAAAAAATAAGCGACTCCGAAAAGATGTGAAATATGCACAAGGGTCCTAAAATATTTATCTAATGGGGCTCTGAGGGGGAGACTTAAATACTAGTTAATATAATCTATTTAACTAACAAATATGATCTATTAAACTAAGAAATATAATGTATCAAACTAAATAAATATCTATTAAACTAATAAATAGAATCTATTGTACTAAGAAATATAATCTATTCAACTAAATAAATATAATCTATTTAAAAACAATACAATAAAAAGCTGGAGAAATGATACGTTAACCAAGCCACAGATGTGATGCCAATGAGCGTTGAACTCCTTGCAGATCCACCGTCAGCTGGTTGTGGCAGAAAGTGGTGACATGCAGTAGAACAGAGTGGTTGAGCTGTAACCACGGCAGTCAGGTCAGAAATCAACACAATATTTTTTGAAATTTAGAATGAGAATGTTCAATATGTCACATTCTGGGCTCAGACCCTGAGCCCTGTCACATGTTAGCAGCTTGTGATAATAGAAGATATCCATATACTGGGATGTGATAAGAGACATGAAGGTCATTTTATACTGGGTCCCATAACCTGCTTTATATGAAGTATCATTTTACACTAATTAGTAGAGATGCTACATTTTGAAAAATAGCGCTTTTGGCGACATTGTTCATTTTCTCTACAAATGATAAATGAAAAAGTTGGATAAAACGTTATATGTGTGTGTGCGCGTGCAATATATATATATATATATATATACACATATACATACATACACATATAGTATGTTTATATATATATATCATACTATATGTATATATATTGTCTGTTTTATACACACATACACGTGTGTGTATATGTATGTCTGTGTGTGTGTGTATATATGTGTGTGCGTGTGTATATATATGGTATAACCCAGAGGTGCGCAAAGTGGAGGGCGGGAGATTTTTCGGGGGGGGGGGGGGAGGCGCACGGGCGGTTGCAGAGGCCCCGCGCACTTCCTCGAGGCATTAAAATTAAATGCCGGGGGATCGCGTGAGGCCTCTGCAATGCTATTACTTACCTTGACTCTGCCGGCGTCACTCGTGTCCATGGCAACGCGGTGTTAAATTACGCCGCGGGGTCATGTGACGTCACCCTCGTCAAATGCCGCTGCCGGTCACGTGACGCCGCATCAAGGTAAAGGAGGGGGTGGGGGCGCGAGCTCCCCTGGTATAACCAATAAATAATATAGCTGATATAGCAATTTGGTTGTGGCTAGAGAAAGATTATAGTGGCAGTGAGAATTAGTGGCCAGAATTAATAACTAAAAAGTAGCTGTAATAAAATAATAATAAACACTATGCCTAAACACAATAACAGTCCAGAAACTTAGCTCTAATAGCTATGTTATAACTCAATCATAAAAGGATCCAATTCGGGCATCCTCTGGAGTCCTGGCAGCTCTCTTCGGGGAAACAACCACCTCCTCGATAGATACCTAAACAAAAAAAAAGAAGAGAAAGCGCCCGCTCCATGTGTAAATTCGGTTTAACAATTTCATTTCCTGGACAAGATAAAAATAACAAACTCACAAACATCCGTTTGGTAAAAGCGTTGTATGAGACAGGCTCGTGCTCCGTGGTAATCCGGTGGTCAATCCGGTGGTCAATCCACAGCTCCAGACTTTGGACGATGACCGGGAAACTCGATAGGCTGCGCCCCTTGCAGTGTGGTCCTCCGGCAATCTGTAGTATGCAGTTGTGATTCCACTCTGTAATTCCGGTGTCTCGCCTTGTTCGCGTACCAACTTCCCTTCCGGCGTCAAGACGGATAGTGTGGCAATAGCAACGAGAAGAATGTACCTACGTGTTTCTTCAGCACACGGCTGATTTCATCAGAGGATAATGCTACAACTCAGTCGTAATGGTTTTATAGTCCTACAGTCCAATTGGTAATGGCATAATAGATCACATATGTTACTGATTTTAGATAATAATAGATTCTTGTATGACACACACACACGAACACATATACATATATATATATACTAGCTGAGAGACCCGGCGTTGCCCGGGATGTAAATGCGTAATAGGTAGTATTATTTATAACTCGTGGAACAATAGGTGAGTATTTGTTGTAAAGGTTTCGGGGGGGGGCGGGAGAAAGGGGAGCGGGGGGGGGAGAAAGGGGAGCGGGGGGGGGGAGAAAGGGGAGCGGGGGGGGGGAGAAAGGGGAGCGGGGGGGGGGAGAAAGGGGAGCGGGGGGGGAGAAAGGGGAGCGGGGGGGGGGAGAAAGGGGAGCGGGGGGGGGGGGAGAAAGGGGAGCGGGGGGGGGGGAGAAAGGGGAGCGGGGGGGAGAAAGGGGAGCGGGGGGGGAGAAAGGGGAGCGGGGGGGGAGAAAGGGGAGCGGGGGGGGGAGAAAGGGGAGCGGGGGGGGGGGAGAAAGGGGAGCGGGGGGGGAGAAAGGGGAGCGGGGGGGGAGAAAGGGGAGCGGGGGGGGAGAAAGGGGAGCGGGGGGGAGAAAGGGGAGCGGGGGGGAGAAAGGGGAGCGGGGGGGGGGAGAAAGGGGAGCGGGGGGGGGAGAAAGGGGAGCGGGGGGGGGAGAAAGGGGAGCGGGGGGGGGGAGAAAGGGGAGCGGGGGGGGGAGAAAGGGGAGCGGGGGGGGAGAAAGGGGAGCGGGGGGGGGAGAAAGGGGAGCGGGGGGGAGAAAGGGGAGCAGGGGGGGAGAAAGGGGAGCGGGGGGGGGAGAAAGGGGAGCGAGGGGGAGAAAGGGGAGCGGGGGGGGGGGAAGGGGAGTGGGGGGGGGGAAGGGGAGTGGGGGGGGGGAAAGGGGAGTGGGGGGGGGTGGAGAGCGGTGGGCATATGTATTGTCATAATTTATGTATGGGCATTTCCCCCCCCCCGTTCCCCGTGACTCCCCCCCCCCCCGTTCCCTGTGACTCGCGCTCCCCCCCCCGTCGGCCGCTTGGTCCCCCGATGTGCCGTCCTGCTGAGTGAGGCGTGCAGGCGGCTGCAGGAAGCGCCCTGTGTGGGCCTAAGACTCACGCTCCCCCCCCCCCCCCGGCGCCCGCTCGATGTGGCGTCTGGCTGAGCGGCGGTAGGAAGCGCCCTGTGTGGGCCTGAGGCTGAGGCGGGACGCGCAGTGGGCCTGAGGCTGAGGCGGGACGCGCAGTGGGCCTGAGGCTGAGGCGGGACGCGCAGTGGGCCTGAGGCTGAGGCGGGACGCGCAGTGGGCCTGAGGCGGGACGCACAGTGACTTACCTGAGCGGGTGGTAGCGCCGGGGAGGTAAGGGAGCGGCTGGGGTAGGAGGGCCGCGCTTCCCGTCCGGAGCCAGTGCAGGATGGCGCACGTGAGGGGGGGGGGGGAGGGGGGCGGACAGAGGGTGTGTGTGTGTATAGAGCTGCTGTGTTGTGTGTGTGTGTGTGTGTGTATAGAGCTGCTGTGTTGTGTGTGTGTGTGTATAGAGCTGCTGTGTTGTGTGTGTGTGTGTATAGAGCTGCTGTGTTGTGTGTGTGTGTGTGTATAGAGCTGCTGTGTTGTGTGTGTGTGTATAGAGCTGCTGTGTTGTGTGTGTGTGTGTATAGAGCTGCTGTGTTGTGTGTGTGTGTGTGTATAGAGCTGCTGTGTTGTGTGTGTGTGTGTGTGTGTATAGAGCTGCTGTGTTGTGTGTGTGTGTGTGTGTATAGAGCTGCTGTGTTGTGTGTGTGTGTGTGTGTGTGTATAGAGCTGCTGTGTTGTGTGTGTGTGTGTGTGTGTATAGAGCTGCTGTGTTGTGTGTGTGTGTGTGTGTGTATAGAGCTGCTGTGTTGTGTGTGTGTGTGTGTGTATAGAGCTGCTGTGTTGTGTGTGTGTGTGTGTGTATAGAGCTGCTGTGTTGTGTGTGTGTGTGTGTGTGTATAGAGCTGCTGTGTTGTGTGTGTGTGTGTGTGTGTGTGTGTGTGTGTGTGTGTGTGTGTGTGTGTATAGAGCTGCTGTGTTGTGTGTGTGTGTGTGTGTGGGCCGTCACTCCGCCTCAGGCCAATGAGAGGTGTGCGGGGGGGGGCGGGCGACCCAAGGGACCAATGAGATTTCCCCTAGGGACACCGGACATCCAGGCAGGCAAACATACAGTGCTTTCACTAATATAGTATAAGATATATATATATATGTATATATATATACATACACACATATATATATTTACACACACATACCAGTACATATATTTACACACACATATATATATATATATATATATATATATATATATATATATACAGCTAAACCCCGTTATAACGCGCCTCGTTATACCGCGATTCGGTTATAACGCGGTTTTCCCGTGGCTCCCGTTTTAAAAAAAAAAAAAAAAAAAAAAAATGTAAAAATTTTTTTTTTTACATTTTTTTTTTGCACACTGCACACACTGCACACACTGCACACTCACTGCACACACACTGCTCATTGCTCACACTGCCACACTGCACACACACTGCTCATTGCTCACACTGACACACTGCACACACACTGCACACTGCACACACACTGCTCATTGCTCACACTGCACACACTGACACACTGCACACACACTGCACACACACTGCACACACACTGCACACACACTGCTCATTGCTCACACTGACACACTGCACACACACTGCACACTGCACACACACTGCTCATTGCTCACACTGCACACACTGACACACTGCACACACACTGCACACACACTGCACACACACTGCACACTGCACACACTGACACACTGCACACACTGCACACTGCACACACACTGCTCATTGCTCACACTGCACACACTGACACACTGAACACACACTGCACACACACTGCACACTGCACACACACTGCATACTGCTCATTGCTCACACTGCACACACTGACACACTGCACACACACTGCACACTGCACACACACTGCTCATTGCTCACACTGCACACACACTGCACACACACTGCACACACACTGCTCATTGCTCACACTGCACACACTGACACACTGCACACACACTGCACACACACTGCTCATTGCTCACACTGCACACACTGACACACTGCACACACACTGCACACACACTGCTCATTGGACACACTGCACACACACTGCACACTGCACACACACTGCTCATTGGACACACTGCACACACACTGCACACTCACTGCTCATTGCTGACACTGCACACACTGACACACTGCACACACACTGCACACACACTGCTCATTGCTCACACTGCACACACTGACACACTGCACACACACTGCTCATTGGACACACTGCACACACACACTGCACACTGCACACACACTGCTCATTGGACACACTGCACACACACTGCACACTGCACACACACTGCTCATTGCTCACACTGCACACACTGACACACTGCACACACACTGCACACAATTATTATATAGAAATAAACAGACAACTGCACTTTAACAGATGTACAGTATTTTGCCTGTACAACGTCTTGTGACTTTTGTTTCACAAAGTTAAGGGGGTGGGAAGTCATTGTGCTGTGGGGGTTGGGGGGGTGGCGGGGCCCTGCGCTGCGGCTACGGCGGGCCCTGTACTGCGGCGGGGGGGGGGGGTTAGCGGTCTGTGTGTGCGAGTGCGAGTGCCTGTCTGTGTGTGTGTGTGTGAGTGCGTGAGTGCCTGCATGTGTGTGCGCGCGTGTGTGTGTATGAGCGCGTGAGTGCCTGTGTGTGTGTGTGTGTGTGTGTGTGTGTATGTGTGTATGTATGAGTGCTCCAGCCCGAGTCCGTGGAGGGAGGGGAGGGGAGAGTAGCGGGTCCCTCCTGCAGCCAGTGGAGGGAGTGGGGGGAGAGTAGCAGCTCCCTCCTGCAGTCCGGGGAGGGGGGGGAGAGTAGCAGCTCCCTCCTGCAGTCCGGGGAGGGGGGGGAGAGTAGCAGCTCCCTCCTGCAGTCCGTGGAGGGAGGGGGGGGGAGAGTAGCGGGTCCCTCCGCTCAAGCCACGCCCCCCCTCCCTGTCAAACCTCCCACCTCCCGCTCCGGCTCTTACACTTACTTACACACACACTCAGACACTTACACACACTCACAGACACTTACACACACGCGAGGGCCCTGTGCTGCGGCGGGGGGGGGGGGGGGGGGGTAGCGGTCTTCCGGAGACTGCTTACCTGTCTCCAAAGCAGGCACCCCTCACGTTCGCCGTGCGCATGCGCATGCGCCGTGCGGCTCGTGAGGAGTGGATGTTGCCTGCCAGTTCCCTCTGGTCCTCTGCGGTTCGTCGTGTAATGACCCAGCGGGGTCATGTGACGTCACGGCATGGCAACGTGACCCCGCGGGGTCATTTTACACCAGTTAAAGTTGCACAAACATAACATTAAAGTTTGTTAAAACTATTAAAAATTGAATAAAAATTAACACAAATGAAGTGATCACATATACTGTACCCTGTATAATAAAAAAAAATACTGTACTGTATAATCAAACATTGTACATTAATAAAGTGACACGTACACACACCTCTGACCCCTCAGCCATTTTAATCATACAACACACTGTGCTGTCTGAGAGCTGGTAAAATACATACTGTACTCAGGTACTGTACTTAAGCCCTCCAGATCAGTTGTTAAAAGCCTCAGGTTTTCAACACTAAGAAAAAAGTGAAGACCCCAGGCAGGAAGAAATGGCGGAAACTTCAACCAAACGTAAGAGGTTTACCGTCAAAGAAAAAATTGCTGCGCTTGACAGAATAAAATCTGGAGTCACGCAAACCAAGGTGGCTAGAGACCTAGGACTGAATGAGTCTACAGTTCGCGGATGGAAAAAGGAGGAGGAGAAACTTCGTGATGCAGTAAAATCCATGGAAACAGACGATGGACTGAATCGTAATCGTTTGCGTGAACCTAAAGACAGCCAGTTGGATAAAGCTGTTTTTCAGTGGTTTGTCCAAGAAAGATCCGAAGGCATGCCTCTGTCTGGACCCCATCTGCAAACGCAAGCCAAAAAGTTTCACAGCCAACTTCACGGCAATGCTTCAACCTCCTTCGCGGCAAGTAGTGGATGGCTAGATCGCTTTAAAAGGCGACATGGAATAACTAAAACCGCTATATCAGGAGAGATACGGTCAGCTGACGATGAAGCTGCATGCTCGTACCCTGCCCAACTTCAAGAGATAATTGAAGATGGTGGCTATACCGCAGAACAGGTTTATAACTGCGATGAGACCGGACTGTGTTTCAAAATGCTACCGAATACCACTCTGGCCTGTAAGAATGACGAACAGCGTAAACAAGGCTTTAAACAAATGAAAGACAGAGTGACTGTACTTTTTTGTGTGAACCAATCTGGAAATCACAAACTGAAGCCACTTTGTATTGGCAAGTTTAAGTCGCCGCGGTGCTTCCACCATGTGAACATGGGTACTATGCCTTTTGCGTATGACTTTAGCAGAAATGCCTGGATGACTGCCAGTATTTTCGAAAGGTGGTTTCATCAACAGTTTGTACCAGAGGTCCGTAAATACTTACGTCAACAAAGCCTGGATACAAAAGCGTTGTTGTTACTTGACAACTGCCCTGCACATCCCCCGGCCGATAGCCTAATAAGCCGAGATGGAAAAATAAGGGTCAGCTACTTGCCCAAGAACACGACATCCAAAATACAGCCGCTTGATCAAGGCATTATTGCAACCTTTAAGATGAACTTTCGGAAAACAATGATACATCGAATAATCACAAGTGAAGATTCTGTTATATCATTTTTAAAGAAAATGAATCTAAAAGAAGTTTTTTATATTGGTGGCGAAGCTTGGGAAGCGGTCACACAAATGTGCATTGCGAAATGTTGGCGAAACATAACAGGTGCACGTCCTGTGCCGGCTGACGCCGAACTCGCCAGTGACAGTGAGGACGATGCTGATTTTGAGGGGTTTACGGAGGAAGAAGTCGCCGCCGCAAATCAGTTACTTACAAACTATGTGAACGAAGGCCTCACAGAGCAGGAAATTGCCAATGCCGAACGAGTCATGGAACCGTTCATTGATACGGAAAGTGGGGCTACAATTGACTCTTGGGTCGATGGGGACAGCAGCTGTCCTACTCATGAACATATGGCGGACTCGGAAATCATACAAAGCCTTACAAGTGAAAATACTGATCTGGATATTACAGAAGACGATGAGGATGAGGAACCAGAACCGCCACCAAAGATCACTGAGGCGCTGGTGGGATTACAAACAGGACTTCAATTTCTAGAGTCAGAAAACGTCAATTATATAACAATCCTACAATTAAAAAGAATCATTGAAATCGTGAAAAAAAAAGAAAAGAGAAGCACTGAAATAGACAACACTTGATAGGTTTTTTCAAGTGTAATCTCCAGCTGGTTTTATTACAGTATGTTCAGTTCAGAATGTTTTGTTTTGTACAGTTGTTACATGAGCACAGAGTGCATTACACGGTTTTCAGTATGTGCTGTATTTACAGTGCATACTACAGTATACAGTACAGTCCTGTATGTGTTTTGTGTGTGTTCAGTACTTTATTTACAGTACAGTATTTATGAGAAATGAACAACACGACAATTGGTGTTTTAAATACAGTACTTTATTGTTCAATGCATCAATAAATGTGTTAATACTGTACGATTGTGCATTTTCTGTATTTTTCATTCTACTGTTGATGTTTTAAACACACACTTACGCACACTCACACACACTTACTCACACACACTCACACACACTTACATACACTCACACACACTTACACACACTCACACACTTACAGACACTCACACACACTTATGCACACTCACACACACTCACGCACACTTACGCACACTTACGCACACTCACACACACTCACGCACACCCACGCACACTTACGCACACTCACACACACTTACAGACACTTACAGACACTCACACACACTTACAGACACTCACACACACTTACAGACACTCACAGACACTCACGCACACTTACGCACACTTACAGACACTTACAGACACTTACAGACACTCACACACACTTACACACACTTAGACACACTTAGACACACTTAGACACTCACAGACACTCACAGACACTCACACACACTCACACACACTTACAGACACTCACACACACTCACACACACTTACAGACACTCACACACACTCACACACACTTACAGACACTCACACACACTTACAGACACTCACACACACTCACACACACTTACAGACACTCACACACACTCACACACACTCACACACACTTACACACACTTAGACACTCACAGACACTCACACACACTCACAGACACTCACACACACTCACACACACTTACATACACTCACACACACTCACACACACTTACACACACTCACACACTTACAGACACTCACACACACTCACACACACTCACACACACTCACACACACTCACACACACTTACACACACTTAGACACTCACAGACACACACACTCTCTCACTCTACACAGACGGGGGGTGGGGTCGGAGCAGAGGAAAGGCCGCGACCAGCACCACCACCCGCTCCCCCCCCCTCCTCCCGCGCAGGCAGCGGGAGCACCGGGGACAGCGGTGGGGAGAAGAAACCCCCCGCTACCACCTCCATGCAGGCAGCGGGATCTGAGGTAAGCGGCGACCTGAGGGACATCCCCGCTCCCATCTCCTGCCCCGCGGCCTGTCCCGCGGTGACAGGGGGAAGCGGGGACAGGAGGGACATCCCCGCTCCCATCTCCTGCCCCGCGGCCTGTCCCGCGGTGACAGGGGGAAGCGGGGACAGGAGGGACATCCCCGCTCCCATCTCCTGCCCCGCGGCCTGTCCCGCGGTGACAGGGGGAAGCGGGGAGCGGAGGGACATGCCCGCTCCCATCTCCTGTCCCGCGGGATGAATATGCGCTAAAGCGCGGCGGCCATTTTTTTTTTCGCGACCCCGTTAGTAACGCGGTGGTCTCGGGGTGGACCCCGAGACCCGCGTTATAACGGGGTTTAGCTGTATATATATATATATATATATATATATATATATATATATATATATATATATATGAAACCAGGTGTCCCACCAAGGAGACAAAAAACAGCACTCAAGGTATATGTGTAGAGGTATAAGTACCGTGTTAGCCGAGCTTCAATAATCATAAAATAATAAAAAAATAATATCATCTATTTATTTTTTGATTATATATATATATAACAGCAGGCACTTCAAAGGCTCCAAAGAAATAAGTGCTTGTTCAACAAAAATTACAGGAAACCAGGTGTCCCACCAAGGAGACAAAAAAACAGCACTCAAGGTATATTGCAAAAGTGTATTTGAAAAAAAGCAGGCACATATAAATCCAACGTTTCGGTCCTGTATAGGGCCTTCCTCACACCCCTGAGGAAGGTCCTATACAGGACCGAAACGTTGGATTTATATGTGCCTGCTTTTTTTCAAATACACTTTTGCAATATACCTTGAGTGCTGTTTTTTGTCTCCTTGGTGGGACACCTGGTTTCATATATATATATATATATATATATATATATATATATATATATATATATACAAATACAACTGTATGCTCATCTGCATGTCTTAGGCAGGTCTGCAACCCCGCCTTTCCCCATTATCACCCAGCATACAGCACTTCCACTGCAGCAAGGGATTCTGGGAAATGACATGCAAATGAGCACACAGTGTCACTTTTTGCCTCAAAAACCATTTTTAACATGGTTCCCTATAGGCTTAAGCTTGCTGCATGGTCACAGCTTTGAGCACAGCCAGGGTTAAGGTGCATACCCAGAAAACCACCCACAGACAGCTGTTTCGACCTTAATGGGTCTCATCAGTGTGGGGTTGATTTAACTGGGTATGCAAAGAGGCTATGGGATAGGCTATACCATAATACTGAGTTAAGTTATGGTGAGTAAAAAAAGTGACAAAAACCCTCCACAGGAAAGCAAATATGCAAATACAACTGTATGCTCATCTGCATGTCTTAGGCAGGTCTGCAACCCCTCCTTTCCCCATTATCACCAGCATACAGCACTTCCACTGCAGCAAGGGATTCTGGGAAATGACATGCAAAAAAAATAAAATATATATATATATATATATATATATATATATAATCTTCTTCTCTCTGAAGAAGACCGTTTTAGTCGGAACGCGTTGGAGTGAGAGTCTGTGGAGTGGGACCCCTACCCTTTTCCATGACAGGAGGCCTTGGCTATCTGTAAATTGGCCTTTCACACCTACGCTTTAATGGTGATGTATTTACATCTTTAATACTCGAGCATTTATTGCCTCCATTTCTGCAATTACTATTTTACAACAACAGCTATCTCCTTACGTTATGTGCACAAATCTGCAGTGTGTGTAGAGGTATATGTGCATGCTTGGATCAGAGCTGCTTGTGTGGAGAGGTATATGAGCATGCTTGGATCAGAGCTGCTTGTGTGTAGAGGTATATGTGCATGCTTGGATCAGAGCTGCTTGTGTGTAGAGGTATATGTGCATGCTTGGATCAGAGCTGCTTGTGTGGAGAGGTATATGTGCATGCTTGGATCAGAGCTGCTTGTGTGTAGAGGTATATGTGC
>NW_027454921.1:0-52990 GCF_040206685.1 Ascaphus truei | reverse complement strand
TTTATTATTGCTTTATGGGACAAGCACCCAATTTTTTCTACATGCAACTGGAGTGCCGGCTGCTTCTGTGGAATATATATATATATAATTATATATATGCCAGGCCAGGACGCAAGATGCAAAACCTGCGCAATACTCTACACAGCGGACACAATACAAATACCACACAGGAATCGGGAATACAAAATCAGAGGAAGGTTCACCTGTTCCTCCAGCAATGTCGTGTTCCTCATCATGTGCATGAAATGTCCAGGGGGCTGCTACTACATAGGTGAGACGGGGCAGGGGCTAAACAAGAGAATGAACCTGCATCGCACAGCATCACACGCGGTACAAGAGACAGTCCTGTCGGCGAACATTTCTCTGACTCTGTCCATAAGATGGACGATCTGGGGGTTGCCATACTCAAAGTTAATCTTAAAACACCGAAATAGAGATGGTTGCACGAATAGAAATATATGCAACTGTTCGGGACACTTAGCGGTGGCCTAAACAGAGATCGAAATTTTATGAGTCATTACTGACACAAGTGAACTCTCTTCCCATGAGCGCTAAAGGCCATGTCTGTACATACTGTGCTATATGTATGCACACACAGCTGTCTCTTACACATACAAATACTCCTTGTTTTTCCATCCCTATACACCAATAGGGACCACATAGTATCTACACACACTTTTAGTTTTGCTACAATCTCTCACATTTCCACACCTACCCACACAATTTATATTAACTCCCACTCCACACACACACCTTTTGTAAAGCACTGTATAAACTGTGGGCTCTCCATTCATTTATATTCACACAGATACACACACACACACACACACACACACACTCTTACATCACTAACTTTCAGGAACCATTTAACACCTCTAGCCATAAATCACATTCACACAAGGGGGGGGGGGAGAAGAGACAAGCACAGATAACATTCCAAGAGACACTGTTTTTAAGTATACCCTTTGCTTGCTTCATTCATTGTAACACCGCCAGAAGAAGAGATCAGCGTATCTCGAAAGCTCGCACAAATAAAAGCATTTCGTTAGCCACAGAACGGTATAGTCTATTTATTTTTTGATTATATATATATATATATATATATATATATATATATATATATATATATATATGTGACACAAAGTATACCGCATCAACACAGTGCGTCACTGTTGCCCAGAAACTGTCTTGATTTATGATATAATAACAATGGACAGTGGTGCTAAAGGATAATGGATATGTATTACAACGAAAAAAGCATCCTTATGAAGAAGCACACGGGCATGCCAAGAAAGTGATAACAATACAAATGTATTACTGTGGGTTAAAAACAAGGGAAGAAAATTTGATAAAAGAGGAGGGGGACTCACATCTACCAAACATGTATTCCGTGAGGCAAAGAACAGCAAAAGTAATCACCAGCACAAGCAGCTCTGATCCAAGCATGCACATATACCTCTCCACACAAGCAGCTCTGATCCAAGCATGCACATATACCTCTCCACACACTGCAGCTCTGATCCAAGCATGCACATATACCTCTACACACACTGCAGCTCTGATCCAAGCATGCACATATACCTCTCCACACAAGCAGCTCTGATCCAAGCATGCACATATACCTCTACACACAAGCAGCTCTGATCCAAGCATGCACATATACCTCTACACACAAGCAGCTCTGATCCAAGCATGCACATACACCTCAACACACAAGCAGCTCTGATCCAAGCATGCACATATACCTCTACACACACTGCAGCTCTGATCCAAGCATGCACATATACCTCTACACACAAGCAGCTCTGATCCAAGCATGCACATATACCTCTACACACACTGCAACTCTGATCCAAGCATGCACATATACCTCTACACACAAGCAGCTCTGATCCAAGCATGCACATATACCTCTACACACAAGCAGCTCTGATCCAAGCATGCACATATACCTCTCCACACAAGCAGCTCTGATCCAAGCATGCACATATACCTCTCCACACACTGCAGCTCTGATCCAAGCATGCACATATACCTCTACACACACTGCAGCTCTGATCCACGCATGCACATATACCTCTCCACACAAGCAGCTCTGATCCAATCATGCACATATACCTCTACACACAAGCAGCTCTGATCCAAGCATGCACATATACCTCTACACACAAGCAGCTCTGATCCAAGCATGCACATATACCTCTCCACACAAGCAGCTCTGATCCAAGCATGCACATATACCTCTACACACAAGCAGCTCTGATCCAAGCATGCACATATACCTCTACACACAAGCAGCTCTGATCCAAGCATGCACATATACCTCTACACACACTCCAGCTCTGATCCAAGCATGCACATATACCTCTCCACACAAGCAGCTCTGATCCAATCATGCACATATACCTCTACACACAAGCAGCTCTGATCCAAGCATGCGCATATACCTCTACACACAAGCAGCTCTGATCCAATCATGCACATATACCTCTCCACACAAGCAGCTCTGATCCAAGCATGCGCATATACCTCTACACACAAGCAGCTCTGATCCAAGCATGCACATATACCTCTACACACAAGCAGCTCTGATCCAAGCATGCACATATACCTCTACACACAAGCAGCTCTGATCCAAGCATGCACATATACCTCTACACACAAGCAGCTCTGATCCAAGCATACACATATACCTCTACACACAAGCAGCTCTGATCCAAGCATGCACATATACCTCTACACACAAGCAGCTCTGATCCAAGCATGCACATATACCTCTACACACACAAGCAGCTCTGATCCAAGCATGCACATATACCTCTCCACACAAGCAGCTCTGATCCAAGCATGCACATATACCTCTACACACAAGCAGCTCTGATCCAATCATGCACATATACCTCTACACACAAGCAGCTCTGATCCAAGCATGCACATATACCTCTACACACAAGCAGCTCTGATCCAAGCATGCACATATACCTCTACACACAAGCAGCTCTGATCCAAGCATGCACATATACCTCTCCACACAAGCAGCTCTGATCCAAGCATGCACATATACCTCTACACACAAGCAGCTCTGATCCAAGCATGCACATATACCTCTACACACAAGCAGCTCTGATCCAAGCATGCTCATATACCTCTCCACACAAGCAGCTCTGATCCAAGCATGCACATATACCTCTACACACACTGCAGATTTGTGCACATAACGTAAGGAGATAGCTGTTGTTGTAAAATAGTAATTGCAGAAATGGAGGCAATAAATGCTCGAGTATTAAAGATGTAAATACATCACCATTAAAGCGTAGGTGTGAAAGGCCAATTTACAGATAGCCAAGGCCTCCTGTCATGGAAAAGGGTAGGGGTCCCACTCCACAGACTCTCACTCCAACGCGTTCCGACTAAAACGGTCTTCTTCAGAGAGAAGATTATATATATATATATATATATATATATATATATATATATTTTTTTTTTTGCATGTCATTTCCCAGAATCCCTTGCTGCAGTGGAAGTGCTGTATGCTGGTGATAATGGGGAAAGGAGGGGTTGCAGACCTGCCTAAGACATGCAGATGAGCATACAGTTGTATTTGCATATTTGCTTTCCTGTGGAGGGTTTTTGTCACTTTTTTTACTCACCATAACTTAACTCAGTATTATGGTATAGCCTATCCCATAGCCTCTTTGCATACCCAGTTAAATCAACCCCACACTGATGAGACCCATTAAGGTCGAAACAGCTGTCTGTGGGTGGTTTTCTGGGTATGCACCTTAACCCTGGCTGTGCTCAAAGCTGTGACCATGCAGCAAGCTTAAGCCTATAGGGAACCATGTTAAAAATGGTTTTTGAGGCAAAAAGTGACACTGTGTGCTCATTTGCATGTCATTTCCCAGAATCCCTTGCTGCAGTGGAAGTGCTGTATGCTGGGTGATAATGGGGAAAGGCGGGGTTGCAGACCTGCCTAAGACATGCAGATGAGCATACAGTTATATTTGTGTATGTATATATATATATATATATATATATATATATATATATATATATATATATATATATATATATATATATAAAACCAGGTGTCCCACCAAGGAGACAAAAAACAGCACTCAAGGTATATTGCAAAAGTGTATTTGAAAAAAAGCAGGCACATATAAATCCAACGTTTCGGTCCTGTATAGGACCTTCCTCAGGGGCGTGAGGAAGGCCCTATACAGGACCGAAACGTTGGATTTATATGTGCCTGCTTTTTTTCAAATACACTTTTGCAATATACCTTGAGTGCTGTTTTTTGTCTCCTTGGTGGGACACCTGGTTTCATATATATATATATATATATAGATATATATATGTGTGTGTAAATATATGTATGTGTGTGTAAATATATATATGTGTGTATGTATATATATATACATATATATATATATATATATATATATATGTATATGTGTTCGTGTGTGTGTGTCATACAAGAATCTATTATTATCTAAAATCAGTAACATATGTGATCTATTATGCCATTACCAATTGGACTGTAGGACTATAAAACCATTACGACTGAGTTGTAGCATTATCCTCTGATGAAATCAGCCGTGTGCTGAAGAAACACGTAGGTACATTCTTCTCGTTGCTATTGCCACACTATCCGTCTTGACGCCGGAAGGGAAGTTGGTACGCGAACAAGGCGAGACACCGGAATTACAGAGTGGAATCACAACTGCATACTACAGATTGCCGGAGGACCACACTGCAAGGGGCGCAGCCTATCGAGTTTCCCGGTCATCGTCCAAAGTCTGGAGCTGCGGATTGACCACCGGATTGACCACCGGATTACCACGGAGCACGAGCCTGTCTCATACAACGCTTTTACCAAACGGATGTTTGTGAGTTTGTTATTTTTATCTTGTCCAGGAAATGAAATTGTTAAACCGAATTTACACATGGAGCGGGCGCTTTCTCTTCTTTTTTTTTGTTTAGGTATCTATCGAGGAGGTGGTTGTTTCCACGAAGAGAGCTGCCAGGACTCCAGAGGATGCCCGAATTGGATCCTTTTATGATTGAGTTATAACATAGCTATTAGAGCTAAGTTTCTGGACTGTTATTGTGTTTAGGCATAGTGTTTATTATTATTTTATTACAGCTACTTTTTAGTTATTAATTCTGGCCACTAATTCTCACTGCCACTATAATCTTTCTCTAGCCACAACCAAATTGCTATATCAGCTATATTATTTATTGGTTATACCAGGGGAGCTCGCGCCCCCACCCCCTCCTTTACCTTGATGCGGCGTCACGTGACCGGCAGCGGCATTTGACGAGGGTGACGTCACATGACCCCGCGGCGTAATTTAACACCGCGTTGCCATGGACACGAGTGACGCCGGCAGAGTCAAGGTAAGTAATAGCATTGCAGAGGCCTCACGCGATCCCCCGGCATTTAATTTTAATGCCTCGAGGAAGTGCGCGGGGCCTCTGCAACCGCCCGTGCGCCTCCCCCCCCCCCGAAAAATCTCCCGCCCTCCACTTTGCGCACCTCTGGGTTATACCATATATATACACACGCACACACATATATACACACACACACACACATACATATACACACACGTGTATGTGTGTATAAAACAGACAATATATATACATATAGTATGATATATATATAAACATACTATATGTGTATGTATGTATATGTGTATATATATATATATATATATTGCACGCGCACACACACATATAACGTTTTATCCAACTTTTTCATTTATCATTTGTAGAGAAAATGAACAATGTCGCCAAAAGCGCTATTTTTCAAAATGTAGCATCTCTACTAATTAGTGTAAAATGATACTTCATATAAAGCATGTTATGGGACCCAGTATAAAATGACCTTCATGTCTCTTATCACATCCCAGTATATGGATATCTTCTATTATCACAAGCTGCTAACATGTGACAGGGCTCAGGGTCTGAGCCCAGAATGTGACATATTGAACATTCTCATTCTAAATTTCAAAAAATATTGTGTTGATTTCTGACCTGACTGCCGTGGTTACAGCTCAACCACTCTGTTCTACTGCATGTCACCACTTTCTGCCACAACCAGCTGACGGTGGATCTGCAAGGAGTTCAACGCTCATTGGCATCAAATCTGTGGCTTGGTTAACGTATCATTTCTCCAGCTTTTTATTGTATTGTTTTTAAATAGATTATATTTATTTAGTTGAATAGATTATATTTCTTAGTACAATAGATTCTATTTATAAGTTTAATAGATATTTATTTAGTTTGATACATTATATTTCTTAGTTTAATAGATCATATTTGTTAGTTAAATAGATTATATTAACTAGTATTTAAGTCTCCCCCTCAGAGCCCCATTAGATAAATATTTTAGGACCCTTGTGCATATTTCACATCTTTTCGGAGTCGCTTATTTTTTAGACCCTCGGAGCCGAAACCTAAAGGGGTCAGCTAAGAAAGTTCGGATCAAGAGGAGCCACACAGCTTAAAGACAGAACATTTCCAAGGGAGATGGAGACAATTTGGGTAAGATCTGATTAAAGGACAACCTTTGGGGAAGGAAAGGGTGATGGGGGAGTGTAAGAGGGGGGTGAGAGAGCAAGGTGGTGTGTCAGATTGGGGCAGAGCAAGAGAACGCAAAAATGATGGGGATTTGCTGCATACCAAAAAAAACAATTAGTGATACTTTTACCAGTGCCCCTTAGTCTCAGGGAAGACCGGCATTTCGTCCAATGTATACAATAAGATTGATGGAAAAGGGCACACAGATTTGAATAAAAAAAGATAATTTATTGTGCCACAGACTACAATGTTTTGGCTGCTGGCCTTTCTTTGCTGGATTTAGTGGGTTTAGCCACTTTACCTGAAAAAGACCAGCAGGCCGAAATGTTGTAGTCTATGGCAGTGCAAGAGAAAACAGGTTGGGGGGGGGTGGGTTCTCGCAAGGTCGCCGACCCATGGGTGAGGGTCCCCGGTGGAAACTAGTCCTGGACCCCGGGAAAGCTGTCTGTGGCCCATACAAGCTGAGTAACATGTAGAAAGGACACATGTATGTTCAGAATGAGTTAGCATGGTATTGTGAGAGGCATCATAGCAGGTCAGTGCAAGTCAGGGCAGAGCACTGCAAGGTCAGTCAATATGAGTATGAGGAAGGGTCCGATGGAGGAGTTGGAGGGTCCCAGAATATCTCTTAAAGCAGGGGTGTGCAAATCGAGGGGCGCGACATTTTCTTGGGAGGAGGGGCTCGGCGCTTACAGTGGCCCCTCGCTCTTCCCCACAGCATTTAAATTAAATGCCGGAAATCGCGCGCAAGTCCTCTGTAAGTTCCCTTTCCTTGTCTCCGGCGGCTTCTGGCGACAGCAACGTGGCGTCACATGATGTGGCATTGCCATAGCAACGTGATATCACATGACGTCGTTACATCAGAACGTCGGAGACAAGGTGGGGAGGGGGGAGCAGGGAAAAAGGTTGCGCAACCCTGTCTTAAAGCATTGTCTTGCATACAGATCAGAGGCCAAGAATGGATATGGATATCCGATGTGAAGCCGGAAATAAGACAGAAAAGACCGTTTCGGGAGAAGAAGGTGAGTGATGAAATAGTCGTCACTGTGTAACTCTTCCAATTACCTGCAACTTCATGCAGAGAAATAGCAACGCTTGTTTTTAACGTGTTAAGCGCCTAATGGGGAATTCAACTGCTGAGAGGTTAAGGGAGTTACTCACCAAACTCAGCGACGTTTCTGTGTCTCTGTGATAACTCCCCTAGGACATGCCTGAAAACCAGAGGTTACTCAATGTATTTTTGATAGAAATATGACCTTCTGGGGAGGGGTACATAATGGGTACTGGGCCTGGTGAGGTGGGTATAACGGGTACTGGGCCTGGTGAGGTGGGTATAACAGGTACTGGGCCTGGGGAGGGGTGTATAACAGGGTACTGGGCCTTGGGAGGGGTGTATAACAGGGTACTGGGCCTGGGGAGGGGTGTATAACAGGGTACTGGGCCTGGGGAGGGGCGTATAACAGGGTACTGGGCCTTGGGAGGGGTGTATAACAGGGTACTGGGCCTTGGGAGGGTTGTATAACTTGGTACTGGGCCTGGGGAGGTGGGTATAACGGGTATTTGCCCTGTGGAGGGCGGTATAACGTGGTATTGCGGAGGGGGTATAAGTGGCACAGGAGCTCTTGCGATACAGAGTATCACTGTCCCTGGTTACAAACACTTCATGTCTCCTGCAGGTCAGGACACGCACGAAGGTGGTGCCCTTTGTGCCACCAGACGACGAGGCGGGCTACGAGGCGGACGACGAGGCATACGAAAAAGCGGGCGTCAAGTGGAACAATGAGGTGGGCTACAAGGCGGCCGAGGAGGCAGACGTGGTGTACGATGACCAAGGAGCATACGACAGGTGTGGCCGGATCTGCTGCTTCACCTTTTTTAGGCGGAGGAGAAGACCCCAGGAGCAGGTAGGAGAATACGAGAGGTGCGGACAGATCTGCTGCTTCACCTTTTTTAGGCGGAGAAGAAGCCGGGAGCAGGTAGCAGAGGAGCCAGGGCGTAGATACAGGGGTATTCTAGGGGCCCTGAGAAGTTGGTTTGACCGCAGGAGAGGCAGATAAGATCAGGAAGGCTGCGGGAGGGGCAGGTACTAGAGGGAGATAGGGATATTGGGCGTGAGAGGGTGAGAGAGAACAAGGAGCAGGGCCGGAGCACGGGTTTCATGCGCCCGAGGCGAAACTTAAAATTTGTGCCCCAGTTGTATAAAAAATAACAAGATAAATAAAATAATAAAATAAACAGTGGCGTAGCTATCGGGACTGCAGGGGGTGCGACCGCACCCCAGCGCGACGCAAAATAAAAACAAAAGGGCGCCAAAATACTGGATAAAAAAAAAGAATAATAATTTTAAAAAAAAGATAAATAAATTAGAAATAATAAGAAAAAAAATAATAATGATTATTAATGCGCCCCTAGGACCTTTGCGCGCTAGGCGACCGCCTAATGGCCGGCCGGCCCTGCGAGGTATGCGGGAGGAAAAGGGGTGAATGGGATAGATATGCAGGGGGATGGGGGAGCAGGTGAGTTATACACAGGGGCACAAGGGCCCCATCACCCACATCTCTATATACTGAGTGTGCCCCTGTGTATAACAACGCTGATCTGTGCTGCTCCATCTGATCTCACTGCGCAGTGATCCAGGGACCCTCCGATCGCCATTTAATGGGGTCAGGAAGGAATTTTTTTCCCCCATTGCACAGCAGGGGTTATGTTTCGCCTTCCTCTGGATCACAGCAACAAATTGCCCTTTGTGCATGAATTATCAGTGAGATCTTTATACACCCTGCATTGGTCTTCACTCCTTTGCTGCCAGAGGGGCCTGCAGTGCATTGCTCTGCGTGTTACTATATTGCTCTGCAATGTGCTGCAGGCCCCTACCAGCAAAGAGATTCATTATTTCAATAAAATACTCTCTTTAATCCAACCTATGTGTAGTGTCTTTTCTATCCGTTGTATCTATTGCTAACAGCTCAGTGATTCTTCCCCAGGTCATTGCACTAGTGTCACGCTGCCAAGCCGGGTGTGAGGGAGATTTATAGGGTCACATATACACTTCTGCCAAAACACGAGTGCAAACAGGAAGCCCCTCTGATCTCATATCTTTTATTACACAAAACGGTATCTAAAAAGGTAAAAAGAACATACATGGGATTCTGCTACAAATATCTCTCTAATTACAAACCAATTAGCAAATCATTCAGATTAGAGTCGAGCGAAAAGAAAGGGTTAAGTATCTCATGTACAGTATATGCAGTGCAGGCTGTTCTGCGCATTACATGCAGGGGACAACGTTTAGGGGATATAAGTAATGCTGATCTCAGAGCTGACCGGCTGACCTGCTCTTCTGGCTGACCGGAGGACCTGCTCTTCTGGCTGACCGGCTTCCCTTCTTCCAGCTAACTGACCTGAATTGTGGCCCCTGTATCTCCCAATTAAACGTTTTATTGGCATATTCTTGTTTGACTCGTTCTATACAGACATTTTCTATATATTCATTGTGGGATTTGATAACATCTGTAAGATCTCTCAGAATATCACATTCTGTACGTTTGTGCTGAATATTTTTCCATTCTCAATTTACTTAATATTAGTTTTTGGCTTCAATTATTTATATCGAGCCCAAAATACCTTTATACAGGATGCTGTTCCCTTTATCCCACAAATGCTGCTTCATTAAAGCCCGTGGGTGGCACTTAATGCATTCTCAGACTTTTAGGCAACATCCCTAATTTCCAAACGTGGGATAAAATCTGTGCATATTTAAATGGTTAATTTTTCCATTTTTCCATTGTGACAAAATATCAATTTTCTCACTCAGACTACTAAATCCCTCCCCAAAAATATCCGTTTCACATAAAAGTGTGTGCGCGTCTCCTTCCGCCTAACTGGCACGTCGTCCTTACGGGCGCCACTCCTTGCAACTCCACGCTGCCCTCCAGTGGTAAAAGAAATAAGATACATTTACTGTACTCGTCTGGCAGCTGCTCCCGTATAAGGTGGGTAACTCTGTATTAGGGGTCTTGGTAGAGTATATTTTATACTTATGTCGGATAGATGAGAAAATAATATTCCTAACAGGTTATTGTGAGAGGCCTTGGATCTGATCCTATATGCACGCAGCCCTCGCCTCTCTGACCTTGAACACATACTTCAATCTGATTTTTTGAGACTTGAAACTGGATTTCCCAAAACAAACTGATTTTAAACACTGACAAGACTGTAACAATGGTATTTGGGACCAGAGCTAAATTGCTAAAGCTGCCAATGACAGAGCTTCAGATAAAAACCAGCTCTAATACCATCCTAGCCCCTGTTACTTGTTTGAAATATCTGGGCATATAGTTCAACTCCCATTTAACATTTGGGATGCACATTGATACCCTGACATCCAAATCCTATGCCAAACTAGGTGTACTTTACAGGAACAAATCCTCCCTAAGGCCCTCATGCAGTAAGCAGCGATAAGCCACTTATCACCAGTTTATAGCCAAAAAAGCCTACAGCGATTCAGAAAGCCCAGAGAAGCTGGCGATTAGAGCAAAAATAACCGGGGTTTTTTTGCCGGAAAATAAATAAATAAATAAAATCGGCAGACGCGCGGTGATAAGCCACTTTTCAGCACTGATCGCCAGTTTTTCAAACACGCTCAATTCTATAAGCCCTGATCAGCTTATTGCGGCTGATCGCCACTTTAAAATTGCTGTTTCTTCTCCAAATTGTCCCGCCACAAAAGTTGGCAAGAAGGTGGGGTGAAGCTGCGATGAAAATAACATGCATGTGTCCCAGAGCTGATATCCATTAATATCAGCACCAGAGACCCCCGGCATGAATCCGATGCATAAAAAATGCATTTACAGGCAACTTCATTACCGCCAAGGCAATTGAAGGGGTTATACACCCGTGCCAGGCTTATTGTGGGTAGCGGGGGTGGGTGAAGGTGGTATTTGGCCCTGGGTGGGTGTTTAGGCCTTGCCAGGGGGTTGCAGGATGACTTAACCTCTTCTTTAACTTCGTGGTTAATACCGCTAAGGTAATGAAGGGGTTAACCCCTCCCGCTACCCCCCCCCACCCGGTAGGCCTAAACACCCATCCTTGGGGCCAATACCCCGTTCATCCACCCCCACTACCCACAATAAACAAAAATACACATAACAGCACCACTAGCCACCTCCTAGGTCCCTAATAAACCATTACAATATTCATAAAACCATTATTTTGTTTACACCCAGGATTATTACATGGGATTAGGGCTATGTTATTCAGTGAGGGGTTGTATGTTTGTATTCGTAGGGACAGGCAAGGCCGGAGTCAGATGGGTTTCTCCTGCCTCTGTCCTCCCTGTCTCCTGACACTTCCTGTAGCCGGACAAAGAAGAAGAAGCAGGCACACGGTCTTACTCAAAGGAGGTTTAATATGCCATAAAGTCCAACGTTTCGGCAGTCTAATACTGCCTTTCTCAAGGTGAAGGCTACCAAACACAAGAAAACAGTCACAATATATACCACCCCCCTGATACTCTCCCCGCTCTGCCACATAACCAGGATGTTGACGCCCCCTAGTGACGTCAGAGCTACCATATGGCGCCCCCTAGTGATGTCAGAGCTACCATATGGCGCCCCCTAGTGACGTCAGACGTCTAGGTCTAAATCCCTGGCAATACAGCATAGAGCTGTCTTGGAGGAATGCAGCCACAGCCACACCTCTCCCCAGACTGAACACTCCCCCATGATGACGTCAGCGTGACCCGCCCGTCGGGGGGAAGGGGGGGGTGTGCACCAATCAAGACTGTACTCACAGGGCTGGACAAAGATGTATCCGTCGCCATGGGATCAGTGTCAGAGCAGGGAGGAGTGACACACTCCTATAAATCACCCTGAAAGTGTAAATAAACCACACACCAAAATATTCATAAAGCATATGTGCACAAAACTAATACAGCAATATACTATTAAAAACATGTGACTGTATACTGCTGATGACATCAGTATAATCCTGCAAAGTTACCGTGAAATGCCACATAAGAATATGCAGTACATCAGTATTTAGAATATACTAGTGTGTATACCTAGTCAGAAATGGGTACACACCGCCAGGGGGGGGGGGGGGGAGAGAAGGGGGAGGGAGGGAAGGGAAAAAAACCACACAAAAAGGATAATTTTCCCAATAGGTAAGTGCAGAGTCCATGGATGGTGCAAGATCAAATATGCCTGTAGAAAGACAAAAAATTACCTTCTATTAAGGAAGCATTTTAAATTCTGTTGCTCATTAAGACCCATACCGTTGCTGGTATTTAAAGCATGTATCCAGAATGCTTCACGTCTCAATAAGAAAGTCTCCCTATCTGGAGTGAGAAAATGTGAAAAGATATAGTGCGCTACTACAATCAATAAAAGTGAGGTGATATAGTGATGTACAAAAAGAGGTGACCTTTAAACACGTAGAGTATATGGAACGTCTGCAGCTGTGGCACCAGGGATGGCTCAAATACCCCCTAATAGCAAACAGAAATACAAAAAAACACAGCGCACAACGCTCATAGTGCATTAAAAAATTATATTAGTAACCACAAAATAAAGGTGAGTATTAAGCGTACATTTAGATAGAAAAAACAATCATTTCAGGGTTAATGTTACCCAAGCACCAACGGACGCCAATAGAGATGTCGTGGCTCTCTCCTTCTCAATCCCTCAGCCTCGGGGGTAGGGCCTGGGTGGTCTTCCAATCGGTTAGCTGTTAGTACAGCCCTCAGCCTCAAGGTAGTACTTAGGAGGTCTCCAGTTCAGCTGAACAGCAGTACAGCCAATTCGCCGTGCCAAGCAATAATGTCTTTCACTGTTCCAGTCTCTGTAGCAGCGGAGCACACGCTGTGGGGCGTCTATTTTTAATTTTTATGATTCTCCCGCTTTGGGGGGTGACTGAATTGACTACCGGTAGTCAGACTGTTACAGACCGAGCAGCTCATGCATCTAAAGTTACCCGGTCTGCCACCCTCCAGAAAATGAGGAGTTCTGTAGTTACCCTCATTATCTGCATGTATCAGGCTATCCGCCAGATTCCTCCCTCTTTTGAATGCCACCATTGGTGGTACACAGCAACTTTCAGATAATATATCATCATTTTGCAGAATATGCCAGTGTTTAAGACTGGTAGATTTAATAAAACCACCAGCTTGACTGTACGTAGTAAGCAGGAAGGAAAAGACTTGGATCACAACTATGAAAAAACGAGAACTGGAGGCTAATAGAAAAAATAACAAATTATTTATTGGGACATAACTAATTAAAAAGAGAAACCTCTCGCATGGTGCGCTTTATCAAAGAGTAGTTTCACTGGTCTTAATCAAACTCTTATATGGTTTACACCCTCAAAAGCACCGCCCACCTGTGTCCAGGTAAACACAAACCCCCAGGACACAAATTCCCAGTGAAATGAAACACAGGAAAGGGGCGTAATGCTCAGAGGGAAGAGATCCACATAGAGGGAATAAACAGGTAAAAAATTAATAAAAAAGACCAATCACATACAAAAGAAATATCAATAACACATATATATCAACTGTGGAAACATAAACATACACATGTCCAAATCTATAGTGAATATTCAATGTATATTTAACCCATTGATTTGTTAATTTTAATATCATAAGATGGCATATGAATGGTATATCATCAAACTCCTAGACACAATAGATATGGTTTAAAGGACATATGTAAAACACAATATTATTCTAGAAAAAAGTAAATATATAGTTAGAAAAAGGAAAACAAATAATAAATAATAAAGAAGAATAGATGCCAAAAGAAAATGTAGGACAATTGAATTCATTAATAAATATATATCTTATTTGATCACTAGAAAGCAGAAAAAAATGACAATAATAAATAACTTAATAAACAGACAATCATTATTATCATCGTGAGACGGAAGCATAGCAAGAATACTCATACAAAATGTTCATGAAAAATGTTTTAGATTTAAAATTTGTCCCTGAAGAAGCTCCTTTGCTGGAGGGAAACGCGCGTTGGACGCGCAATGTTGTCAGTCTCCTACTTGGAGCTGTTTTAATGTAGTGTCAGCAGTCTCCTGGCTCTAACTGTGTTGATCCCATTAGTTAGTTATTTATTTAATCCTTTAATTTTATAGTGAGTGTGCCTGCTTTCCTTGCACAGCACTGCCGTGTCTGGCAGGTCTATGCTGCAGTGTATGTACTAAGTGAACTTAAAGTGATTTGTTACCGGCGCTAACCACACCCAATCTGTGATAAAATAGTGCACAAAATTAAAATTCAAAATAAAATGTGTCAAGGTGATCACTGATCAAATTCTCAACCTTCCAGGAATGTGTACAGACTCCTTTCAATAGTAGCTTGTCCGGGATGGGAAGGGAGCGAAGATAGCAGGGATACACCATGAAAAATAAAAAATAAATGCATACAATAGTGTAATAAGTTCTTTTCAATCTGGATAAAACATGTATGTCTTGGCTCTATAGCAATGCCTACTTACAGCAGGTCAAAAGGTAAAAAGCATTGATCTACACAGCAGGTAGAAAGGTGTCAGGATCTTCAGGAACAACAGCCCAGGTTTACAGCATAAGAAATCAGCACCTCAGCTCAGACGTCAGTAGATGTGAGTGGATCAGAGACATGCAAAAGAAAGGCAGACCATAGTGTCGATCGTGCATAAAATTTATATAAACAAACAACAAATTTTAGGAATTGTACTCACATTGTGTACATAATCATAGTTCACATAAGGCTTTACTTGAGGCAAATGGAGTGCTGGTTCAGTGTGGAGCAGCTCACCGGGGATCTTCTCCTCAATGAATGCTCCTGAGGAAGTTGTCTAGTACGACGAAACGCGTAGAGCCACTTTCATTGCTGCAGCTGCTCTTTCTACTGAAGGCTTCAGAGTTGCTGAGTTCCCCCACCGTTTGCCTCCAAGACCGGATGCCGTCACCCCAACAGCGGATGTGACGTCAGACGCCATCTCCCACCCGGTCTGTTGTGAGTCTAAGGAGAAGATCCCCGGTGAGCTGCTCCACACTGAACCAGCACTCCATTTGCCTCAAGTAAAGCCTTATGTGAACTATGATTATGTACACAATGTGAGTACAATTCCTAAAATTTGTTGTTTGTTTATATAAATTTTATGCACGATCGACACTATGGTCTGCCTTTCTTTTGCATGTCTCTGATCCACTCACATCTACTGACGTCTGAGGTGCTGATTTCTTATGCTGTAAACCTGGGCTGTTGTTCCTGAAGATCCTGACACCTTTCTACCTGCTGTGTAGATCAATGCTTTTTACCTTTTGACCTGCTGTAAGTAGGCATTGCTATAGAGCCAAGACATACATGTTTTATCCAGATTGAAAAGAACTTATTACACTATTGTATGCATTTATTTTTTATTTTTCATGGTGTATCCCTGCTATCTTCGCTCCCTTCCCATCCCGGACAAGCAGTGTATGTACTACCATTATCACTGCATTTGCCAGCTTTATCACTCTAGCACTCTTATTTTAACACACTAAAGTCTCCATTATAGTGCGCAGTGCTGGCTGATCTAGCAAGGTAGCTGGACATTTAACCCATTGGCCACTCACTTGTGTACATCTATACACTTCCATTATTGGGTCTCACCGTTGCTCCAGAGGGGTTAACACCCTGACTCCTAGCAATCTGTGTCCTCCATATCCCACCATTATTAAGTGGTTAAATGGGATAGTATGAACTTATAACTGACGACAAGGTTGCCTGATAGCGTTGATTTAATATATTTTTAATTCACATTACACATTACTTTGGTAATATATGTTTTAAGTAAATTTATTAAAAGTTAATTTTTACACTGTTATGGTGTGCATTTAAGTGAATTCTTTTAGGGGGCACATCCATTTTGTGTTTCCCTTCACCTTTTCTAGATCCCATTCTGTATTAATTCCTGCAGGGGATAATGTATCCAAAGAATGGATCCAAAACATCTCCCGCTGGTTGAGGAGCTTTAATCTATCACCCCCTCTCATGGGCATGGGCACCAGTTCTACAGCAGAAAAATGAACATTTGATAGACCTCCTGAAGGACAGTCAGTAAAATGTTTTGAAACTGGTAACATGAAATCTTTTCTTTTAATGGAACGTATATGCTCCATGATTCTGTTTTTAACAGGGCGTATAGTGCAGCCCACGTACCCTTGGCCACAGCCACAGGTAAGAAAGTATATGACAAATTGTGAGTCACAATTAATAAAGGATGGGATCCTATAGTTCTTTTTAGAATAAATAGTCTTAATAGACTTAATTGGTTTCGCATAGCAGCAAACGCAACATTTTCCACATTTAAAAAAACCTTTTATTTTAAACAGATTTGTTAGACTTCTTAGAGTCAAACAATCTTGGAGAAAGATAGTCAGATAAGGATTTGGATTTCCTAAAAGTAATGGCTGGACCCTGGTTAACTGAACTATGTAGGTCCTTATCAAGAGTGAGGGTCCCCCAATGTTTATAAATGATAGAACGAATCTGTTCAGCCTGGCGACTAAACTGGGTGACAAATAGAGCAGACGTCACTCGATCCAATTCATGTTTCTTCTTGAACTTCACAGACGAGTTCGATAACAAATCGATCCTGTTTGTAGATTTGATACACAGATATGCTGCTTCAATATCAGTGTGATTATATTTTCTTTGAGCAAATCGAGTTTTTAATTCCTCTGCTTGATGCTCAAATAAATCGTCATTTGAACAAAGCCGTCTTAGTCGAAGGAATTCAGCCTTGGGTATACTTCGAATGAATGATTTAGAATGACTGCTGTCTGCTTCCAATAAAGTATTACGTGAATGAGGCTTTCTAAAAATGTCCGTTTGAATAGTGCCTGTCGTGTCAATAAATAAAGTAATGTCTAAATAATTGATGTGATTCATGTGTTCTTCATAAGTAAATTTAAGATTTAAAGAATTAGTATTAAGTGTATGAATAAAGGCATGCAGTGATAATAAATCCCCATCCCAAATCATAATCAAATCGTCAATATACCGTTTAAAGAAAATAATCTGATGACGAAAAGAATTATCAGCACCGAAAATGTGTGTGGATTCCCAAAGACCCACAAACAAATTAGCATAAGAGGGGGCAAATGACGTCCCCATAGCAGTACCCCGTGTCTGAAGATAAAATTGTGCATCAAAAGAAAAATAATTATGGGTGAGCAGAAACATAATAGAATCCAAAAGAAAGGCACGTAATGAAATGGACAATGTAGAAGCATCAAGAAAAAATTCCACTGCTCGAATCCCTTGCTCGTGATCTATGATTGAGTAAAGTGACATCACGTCCAATGTCACCCATCTAAAAGTCTTTTTCCAACTAACATTTTTTATATCTTAAAAACAAAAATAAAATAAATAACGAAAGAAAACAGAAATAGTCCTTGGCGCACTATCTGGTATATAAACCTGACAGAAAAATGAAGTCCAAAGATCTTGGTAGTGAGGATTGTTGGTCCGGAATCCAATCGTACTCAAAGTCCTCTGAGGTGGTGGAATCAGATTTGTGCGAATGATGCTTTAATGCATGCCAGACCAATATGATTGGGTTCAAAGCTGGATCTTAATGAATGTTGCAGATGTGTTTTGGGGTCAATGTCTTGGAAGGACTGGTGACCACTCCAGATGTGAAGTATTCAGAAATGTTACGTTCTTCCCTCTGAGCAATAATGACCTTCTGTATGTAGACTCTCTAATATGAGGAAAAAGCCTTAATGGACTGGTCATGCACAGCTGCATCTAAAGACTTAGTAAACAATTATTTGGAAGTCTGACAGGGAGGAGGAGTCAGACTTCCAAATAATTGTTTACTAAGTCTTTAGATGCAGCTGTGCATGACCAGTCCATTAAGGCTTTTTCCTCATATTAGAGAGTCTACATACAGAAGGTCATTATTGCTCAGAGGGAAGAACGTAACATTTCTGAATACTTCACATCTGGAGTGGTCACCAGTCCTTCCAAGACATTGACCCCAAAACACATCTGCAACATTCATTAAGATCCTGCTTTGAACCCAATCATATTGGTCTGGCATGCATTAAAGCATCATTCGCACAAATCTGATTCCACCACCTCAGAGGACTTTGAGTACGATTGGATTCCGGACCAACAATCCTCACTACCAAGATCTTTGGACTTCATTTTTCTGCAGGTTTATATACCAGATAGTGCGCCAAGGACTATTTCTGTTTTCTTTCATTGTTTGTTTTATTTTTGTTTTTAAGCTATTGTTGTACTTACCTTGTGGATAGGTTTCTGGTTTTTCAATCTTTAGGCAGCCGTCTTCTCAGTTTGTTATATTAGTCTGTAGAATTCACTAGTTTATTGTTGTATCTTTGTAAGGGAATTCCAACATTTAGAGCACTTATCCATCATTATCGTGTATTGTTAAGTTAGGCTAATAGGTTAAGCGCTTAGTATATGTTTAGTTTAATTTTTTCTATCATAACATTTTTTATAGCGGATAAAAGATCCATAGAATCTCTCAGAAAAGAAGGCAGATTTTTTACCAGTGGCTGTAAAAAACCATCAATGTAGCGTGATAACCCATCTCCCAAAGATCCAATACTGGCCACAATGGGCCGCCCAGGAGGGCGGACAAGTGACTTATGGATCTTTGGGAGATGGTGGAAGATGGGCACAATAGGTGAGGCATTGTAGAGAAACTCATATTCCTTTGTGTTAAGTACAAATAGGGCCTTTCCTTCTTCAAGAATCTCTTTCAAAAGGTGTAAAAACTCACATGTGGGATCATGTCAATTTTGTATAAGATTCAACATCCTCAAGTAATCTAAGTGCCTCTGCCTGATAATCTGAAGAAGAGGGCACCACAATGGCCCCTCCCTTATCAGCCTTTTTGATTGTAATAGACCTATCTTCCCTGAGGGCAATCATCTCCTGGAAGTCAATATCTGACAGATTCGTTTTATTTAAAGAGGGAACCCCCCGGGGTACAATACCCCTAGCCAATAACCTGAGATCCCTCTCAACCAGCTTCTCAAAGGTCTTAATATTATGATTGTTAAAAATATGAGGGCAAAAGGTTGATTTCTTCTTAAGACCTAAGTGTAATTGCCCAAAGAAGCTGAATGAGGAAGGGATCTCAGGCTCCAAATCCTGATTTTGTTCATCATAAAGATCTCTAAGATCTGATAAAGCACATTGTTCACGAAATGAATGCAAATCCAAATTCTCCATTGAAACATCAATACCATCAACATTCTCAGCTAGACCTCTATCAGTGGAATATAGTGGAACCTCTGTTGTCCCTTTTTTCTATTAAAATATTTTTTAAGAGACAATTTGCGAATTAATTTTTGGAGATCAATGATGGTATTGAATAAATTAAAATCTTGGTATGGGGCAAAATTTAAACCTCTATTTAGAACCGCAATCTGGTCATCTGTAAGAGTCTTATGTGAAATGTTGATAACATTATCCACAACTTCTCCTATGCATATTTCTTTCTTTTGCTCGATCCCCCGGATCCCCCTCCCCCCTTCTCTTCTTTGATGATCTCCTTGTCCTCTTTCGTTTTTTGACTCCTTTTGAAACAAGGAGTATGAAGGTTTATCTTCTTTCCGAGAGGGCATCATAACAGATTTTTGTGAAGAGTCGGTTTCAGGGGAGGTAGATCTAACTCGCCAATTATCATCATCATCACAAAAGGAAACGCCTAGTGAACGACTCTCATAGTCAGAACCATCTGACTCAAAACTGGAAGCGTTTCCATGGCGTTTTAGGATGGATTTATTCGGGTTCTTGGAGTCACCTTGTTTTTTATTATTCTGATATTTAGAACCAGATTTTGGTTGTGGCTTTTGTGCGTTTGTAGTGTAGCGTTGCCATATATAAACTTGCTGCTTCTCATAGTCTATCTTGTCCCTATCAAACTTTTGTTGTTTCTTAATCATTAGAGACTTTTCCATAGCACCCACGTTGCTTAAAAGTGTTTGGTCATATTTAATAAAATTCTCCATTTTTCTGCAACCTTTCAATTTATCCTGTAGGACTTTCACATTGGCTCTCACTTTCTTTTTTTTAATTTAGCTTATACTTAATGATCAATTTGATTAGCTTAAATGAGCAATGATCTAATATGGCTTTCCAGTCATTCTCAAAATCTTTATTAATAAAGCCAAAGGACGGTACCTTTTTCAAGCGTAAGCCTCACGGAATCCTTTTAACTCTAGCATAGTTCTCAAGAGTGGTAATGTCCCACCAATACCTAATGTCCTGTGATAACAGTTTTTCCAATGTAAGGAAGTGGGTAATTAAGTCAGCAGGCTCTTCACAGATGAAATTAGCACCTTCATCAAAAACTGACTCTGCCCTCCTCTGACGGTGAGTGTCTCCACAGTTAAAGGCATAGGTATCAGTAACCCCTTCCTCATCCTCCACTTCTACATAATCTTCCATAATAAAAAACACACAGGATAGGAATAGCACGAATACTCACTCCAGAGAAATAAAAAAAAATGTTCCACAGAAAGAAAAAATGTGAATAAATAGATGCCACAAAAAATAAATAAATAAATGGTTAGAAAAAAAAATAACGATAGCACTCCAGTTCTCAAATCACCAATTAAGTGATTACATACATATTCACGGGGTATAAGCCTCTTCTTATAATGTCAATAATGAAAGTCTTAATTCCAGGCTGAGCAGCCGTGGCCAAACCAGCAATATGCGAAGCAGAGGAAAAGACCTCCCAGCCCAATGTTACAATCCTGGTAGATAGCGTGTATCACGCGCATGCTGTATTAACCCCCAGCAAAATGAATCCTTAGAGGGACCAAGGGCCCATCGTGTCCAGTGTTTTCCCGTTCAATGTGATCAAGGATTCATCACAGCTACAGTGCTTATTCCTACATGGTTGGTCTCCGATGTGCTGGGGGTTAATACAGCCTGCGCGTGATACACGCTGTCTACCAGGCTTGTAGCGTCGGGCTGGGAGGTCTTTTCCTCTGCTTCGCTTATGACTGTACGTAGTGGTAAATACAAGCCTGTCCTCCTTCTTATTTTTGGTAGCACTTACCTCTTTATCCAGTGCCCGGTCTAACACAGCAGGAGGATATCCCCTAGCCAGGAATCTACTACGTAGTTCTCCAATAGCTGGTTCAATATTATCCTTCCTGCTCGTGATTTTGCAGACCCGGACTTTCTGTGAAAAACGTAATGCATCAATAAGAGAAGGAGGATGATGGTTATCTGCCCTTAAAATGGCATTTCTGTATGTATCTGTGGCGGTAGGGAGGGTTTGGCCCGGGTTTAACGGGGTTACCCCCCAAGGGCCCCCCTCTAACCTCGCCAGGGAGACAAGGGGTTAACTGGGCTGAGGCCCAGAACTGTGACTTAACCCTTGTTAAATAACATGAAAATGCTTATTCCCCTGTGTAAATGATGTTGTTGCTGGATCAGGGTCTGCATAACCCACCCACTGGGACTTAAGGGGTTAATCTTATATGCAGTGCTGAATAAACAGTTACCTGAAAACTGGTAATTTGGTAACTGAGTAAGCCAGGACCCTGAGCCTTGGGGTACAGCCTCCGGGTCACCCCCCAAGTACACACATATTAAAAATATAACGGTGTCATAAGAGAAACATATATTTTTGATAAAGTGACTTTTTGTAGTTTTTGAAATACACAGGCAGAATGCTAATAATGGTGTGCTAATGTACAGGCAGAATGCCTGTCTTTGTAATGCATGAGGAGCCAAATGGTGCCTCATATGAGTATTCACTGGAAGTGTATATCAACAGAGAGGTGTGATACATCGCCCTGATCAATAGGTAACTGACCTAATTGGTTATGCGAAAAGCAAAAGCCCACTTCAAAAGGTTTATTGACGTGGCCAGTAGGATGCTAAATAGGATATCCTGCTAGATTTGAGCCTGGCTTCCCAGGGGAATTGTTTATGCGGGAAGCAGGCAAAAGGAAGGGAAGGGTTTGTTATTCACACCTTCCAGCAAAAGGTATTCCCCAACAGGATATCAAAAGTGAGTAACTTTATTAAATATAAGGATACTATGAGATGTCCTTGGCTGAACCGGCTAAGAATTACATAAGTGTATTGGCGAGAGTAAGCCAATCTTGGGAAGTCTAAACATTGAATATGTAACTGCTGCTAAATGCCAGATATTAATATCTCTATTAATGTTCATATTACAATGTAATTTTTGGTCTTCCTACGAGCGTCAGGTGTCCCAGAATGCAGTAATATATCTCACCTGACTGTATGTATTACGGAGCGGAAGTTATGCAATGATTTGCAGTAAATATGAACTTTTGGTTAAGTCTGAGACCCCCCAGAGTTCTACTGCAGATGTGCCAGCTAGCAGGGGGGCCTGTCCTAAAATGTGTTACCCCACCAAAGATTGGCTGGAGATAATTGCAAACCAATCCCAGGGTCTTAATGTTACAGATAGAGGGACAAAGGGTTTATAACCTGCTGTTTCCCATCTATCCTTTGTCTTCGTTTGCTGAATGATTTCCTGATTGCTGGATGAAACTGCCAGTTCAGATGGGACTGTTTTCATTATTTTCATCTTTTACGTAAGTGTCTATATTTTGCCTGTTATTGTATAATCTGTTGTGTTCACCTTTATCAAGGAATAAATTATATTTATCATATCTTAAGTCTCGTCCCAGTTCAAACCCAGGTATATATATATATATTTATATATATAGTTTTTGGTGTACAATTACAGCCTGTCGCAAGCTCTCGTGACAGGCTTGTAATTAACTGGTGGCAGCGGCGGGATTGAACTGGACCTGGATTACAGTATTCTGCGGGGTACTGTGATCCAGTGGGAACTTGATGGTAATTGCAAGTTCCTGGGACTAAAGATATTGAACACACAGTGTACAACATATAACACAAGATATGGCACCTCCTCACTATTCCCCTACTTGTGAGAAGCATTTCGTCCAGAACCAAAGTGCCGGCCATCCGTCTGACTGGAGCCGGGCACTGAGACCAGAGGAGTGCATCAAGTCGGCGCGGGGAGCAGCAGCCAGCAAGGCTGAGAGAGAGACAGCAATGGGTGAGCATGAAACCCGGCAGGCTGAGCAAAAATCCACAGCTGCAGCTGCTGTAACCATCAGACATGTGGAGGGAGCGGGTGGTCTTGCACCAGGAGAGGTATTGGCCGTTGCGGCGGCCAGTCCATTTTACCCAGAATTGCTGGCCCTGATGTTTGCGCAGGGAGAGATGTCCCCGGCTGAGCGGCTCGAGCAGCTGAAGCTGGCGATGATCCGACCCACTTATCCCCTCCCAGAGCCCGGCGCTCAAGCCTCTCCGCTCTGGACTCCGTTGCCCCTTGCTGGGGTTAGTCCACTGGCGGCGGAGAAGCTCTGGAATGAGCCCGGCGCTCAGGCAACTCCGCTCTGGACTCCGTTGCCCCTTGCTGGGGTTAGTCCACCGGTGGCGGAGAAGCACCGGCAGCTGCTGCGGCACTGCCAACAAATGGGCCACAATAATGCCCAGTGCCCTGACCGTGCGCGGTCAGGCGAAGAAGCCCCTCAGGGCCAACGCTCACGAGCTGCGGAAAAGATGACCCAGTTAGCGGCATCCTCTGATGGCTCCCGCCCAGCCGGGGCGACAACCCTCCTCGGGACGTCTCCTGGAGAACCTGGACGGGCTGCATCAGCAACAGTGGCGGAGAGCAGCGGCCATCCACCTGATCCCGGCGGAGAACCAGCGGCGGCGGCAGAGAAGACGCCGCCACTCCGGCATCCTGCCGGCGGCAGTTTTATTCGGGGGGAGGGACAGGGGTTGCGGGAGGGGGTTATTTTACCAAGTTTGCATGGAGCTGAGTTCCTCCACAAAGACCTGGGACCCTTGTCCTGCACCGTTTTACCTGTACCCAACCCGGGTGCTGTTGCGGCAGCGGCCCGGCGCTGCCCAGCCCAGATGGGGCCGGCGGCGGCCGCTCCAGTCCCCCTGCAATTGGGACCAACGAAGGCGGCGGTCTCTGCGGGGACCAGCAAGGTAAGCCAGACCAAGTCGCAGACTGACTCTGACTTATGTTTCCCTATGACTGTACCCTGTTGTTTCACTCTAGGGGTGACTGGGGGGTGGCAGGAGATAGGGGCACCAGGGGAGGGGAAGGAAGGGCAGCTGGTAGGGCAGTCAGGATTCCCCATTACCCTGGCGGGGCAGCAAGGGGACTCTCAGTTAAGAGCCCCACTGTTGCAGCCTTGCTCTGGGCTGGAGGTATCAGGGGTTGTGGCAAAGTTAGACCACCCCCGGATTACCTGCCAGCCAGGAGCTAAGGTGGGTGCATCTGCACCAGCAACCCTGAGCTCATCCCCGGTAATGGGGAGACAGTGTCAGGGAGATGGCCTCACTCAGGTGTCCCTAGGATCCAGGTTAGGATTAGTTAGGGAGAAACGGAGTGAGGGGAGGCTGCAGGTAGGTAGCCCGCATCAGTTACCAGGGGAGGGGAAGGAAGGGCAGCTTGTAGGGCCGCCAGGCTTCCCCATTACCTGGGCAGAGCAGCAAGGGGACTCTCAGTTAAGAGCCCCACTGTTGCAGCCTTGCTATGGGCTGGAGGTACCAGGGGTTGTGGCACAGTTAGACCACCCCCAGATTACCTGCCAGCCAGGAGCTAAGGTGGGTGCATCTGCACCAGCAACCCTGAGCTCACCTCTGGTAATGGGGGCACAGCTTCAGGGAGAGGGGCTAGCCCCGTTAGCACCCAGCTCTAGGGTAGGATTGCCTGGGAGAGGGTTGGATGGGCCAGTGGGAACCGGGGAGGGAAGGCAGCGAGTGAGCCAGCCAGTTTTCCCCGTTGCCCTGGCAAAGCCTCAGGGGGTGTCTCAGATCAGCAACCCCCTGTTGCAGCCTTGCTATGGGCTGGAGGTACCAGGGGTTGTGGCACAGTTAGACCACCCCCAGATTACCTTCCAGCCAAGAGCTAAGGCGGTTGCATCTGGAGAGATGCCCCTGGGCTCATCCCCGGTAATGGGGAGACAGTGTCAGGGAGATGGCCTCACTCAAGTGTCCCTAGGGTCCAGGCTAGGATTAGCTAGGGAGAAGCGGAGTGAGGGGAGGCTGCAGGTAGGTAGCCAGCAGCAGATCTCAGTGAGAGAAGGAGGGCTAGTGGTAGCCAGGGAGGGAAAGCATCAGGTATTGCAGCTAGAGTTTCCCGTTACCCTGGCAGAGCCCCAGGGGGTTTCTCAGATCAGCAACCCCCTGTTGCAGCCTAGCTATGGGCTGGGGGTATCCGGGGCAGTGGCAGGCTTGTGCCACCCCAGGGATACCTGCCAGCCAAGCGCTAAGGCGGTTGCATCTGGAGAGATGCCCCTGAGCTCATCCCTGGTAAGGGGGAGACAAGGTCAGGGAGGTAGGTGCACTCAGGTAGTTCCAGGGTCTGGGTTAGGATTGCCCAGGGAGGAGAGGAGTGCAGGTGGGCTGCAGGGAGGTAAGCAGCAGGCTGAGGTGCTGGGCCTAGGGGAGGCTAGGCAGGGAGGCACCGTGGAGCAGGGGGAGATAGGAGATCAGTGGGGTGTGAGGCAGCTGGCAGAAGCTAGGGATGGGCTAGGTAGGCAGAAGGTCCCTTGTTCTGACTGGCCAGGAGTGACCCCTCTGACAGAAACCCCTGGGTTCCCAAAGGAGAGGCTGTGGGTAGATAGGCAGCCAGGGAGGAGAGTCATGAGTATCGCGGAGCAGCTACAGGGTGGCACAGAGCCAGGGCAGGTAGAGTCCCTACAGAATAGTGACATAACCCTGTCCCAGACTTGGTTGACAGGAAAGCGACGGTCTGTGCTGGATAGCTGGTCTCCTGCAGATGCAGAGACATGCCAGTCTCTGGGCAGTGTGCAGCCTGGACTGCACCGGGGCCCCTTCACCACGGACTTGGTTCCCAAGGCACTGGGTGGGGGGCAGAGGGAGGCAAAGGAGAATGCCCGGCTTTGCAGGAACTGGACTTTACAATCCACTGTGTACTGGTCAATGCTGGAGGACAATTTTGCCAGGCCAATCCCTCAGGACGTATTGAGTGCGTCAAGAGCGCCAGTGGTATCCCAGGGCCATGGGGAGGCCGCTGGGGTACCAGGGGCCCTTGAGCAGGGGAGGTGTGGCGGTAGGGAGGGTTTGGCCCGGGATTAACGGGGTTATCCCCCAAGGGCCCCCCTCTAACCTCGCCAGGGAGACAAGGGGTTAACTGGGCTGAGGCCCAGAACTGTGACTTAACCCTTGTTAAATAACATGAAAATGCTTATTCCCCTGTGTAAATGATGTTGTTGCTGGATCAGGGTCTGCATAACCCACCCACTGGGACTTAAGGGGTTAATCTTATATGCAGTGCTGAATAAACAGTTACCTGAAAACTGGTAATTTGGTAACTGAGTAAGCCAGGACCCTGAGCCTTGGGGTACAGCCTCCGGGTCACCCCCCAAGTACACACATATTAAAAATATAACGGTGTCATAAGAGAAACATATATTTTTGATAAAGTGACTTTTTGTAGTTTTTGAAATACACAGGCAGAATGCTAATAATGGTGTGCTAATGAACAGGCAGAATGCCTGTCTATGTAATGCATGAGGAGCCAAATGGTGCCTCATATGAGTATTCACTGGAAGTGTATATCAACAGAGAGGTGTGATACATCGCCCTGATCAATACAGTAGGTAACTGACCTAATTGGTTATGCGAAAAGCAAAAGCCCACTTCAAAAGGTTTATTGACTTGGCCAGTAGGATGCTAAATAGGATATCCTGCTATATTTGAGCCTGGCTTCCCAGGGGAATTGTTTATGCGGGAAGCAGGCAAAAGGAAGGGAAGGGTTTGTTATTCACACCTTCCAGCAAAAGGTATTCCCCAACAGGATATCAAAAGTGAGTAACTTTATTAAATATAAGGATACTATGAGATGTCCTTGGCTGAACCGGCTAAGAATTACATAAGTGTATTGGCGAGAGTAAGCCAATCTTGGGAAGTCTAAACATTGAATATGTAACTGCTGCTAAATGCCAGATATTAATATCTCTATTAATGTTCATATTACAATGTAATTTTTGGTCTTCCTACGAGCGTCAGGTGTCCCAGAATGCAGTAATATATCTCACCTGACTGTATGTATTACGGAGCGGAAGTTATGCAATGATTTGCAGTAAATATGAACTTTTGGTTAAGTCTGAGACCCCCCAGAGTTCTACTGCAGATGTGCCAGCTAGCAGGGGGGCCTGTCCTAAAATGTGTTACCCCACCAAAGATTGGCTGGAGATAATTGCAAACCAATCCCAGGGTCTTAATGTTACAGATAGAGGGACAAAGGGTTTATAACCTGCTGTTTCCCATCTATCCTTTGTCTTCGTTTGCTGAATGATTTCCTGATTGCTGGATGAAACTGCCAGTTCAGATGGGACTGTTTTCATTATTTTCATCTTTTACGTAAGTGTCTATATTTTGCCTGTTATTGTATAATCTGTTGTGTTCACCTTTATCAAGGAATAAATTATATTTATCATATCTTAAGTCTCGTCCCAGTTCAAACCCAGGTATATATATATATATTTATATATATAGTTTTTGGTGTACAATTACAGCCTGTCGCAAGCTCTCGTGACAGTATCCTTTCTAAAAAGATCAGTATGTAACTCCCCATTAGTCTGTGTAATGAGGACATCTAAAAAAGAGAGTTGCTGTGTACCACATCATCTGAAAAACACGGTGGAGGCAGTGATGGCATGGGCATGCATGGTTTACAATGGCACTGGGTCACTAGTGGTTTTTGATGATGTGAACGAAGACAGAAGCAGCCGGATGAATTCTGAAGTGTATAGGGATATATTGTCTGCTCAGATTCAGCCAAATTCAGTGAAGTTGATTGGACGGCGCTTCACTTTACAGATGGACAATGACCCAAAACATACTGCGAAAGAAACCCAGGATGTTTTTAAGGCAAAGAAGTGAAATATTCTGCAATGGCCGAGTCAATCACCTGATCTCAACCCGATCGAGCATGCATTTCACTTGCTGAAGACAAAACTTAATGCAGAAAGACTCACGAACAAACAACAACTGAAGACAGCTGCAGTAAAGGCCTGGCAAAGCATCACAAAGGAGGAAACCCAGCGTTTGGTGATGTCCATGCGTTCCAGACTTCAGTTTTTGCCTGCAAAGGATTCTCGACAAAGTATTAAAAATTAACATTTTATTTATGATTGTGTTAATTTGTCCAATTACATTTGAGCCCCTGAAATAAGGGGACTGTGTATGAAAATGGTTGCAATTCCTAAACGTTTCATACGATATTTTTGTTCAACCCCTTGAATTAAAGCTGAAAGTCTACACTTCTATTGCATGTCAGTTGTTTCATTTCAAATCCATTGTGGTGGCGTACAGAGCCAAAATTATGAAAATTCTGTCAGTGTCCAATTATTTCCGGACCTAACTGTGTGTGTGTGTGTGTGTGTGTGTGTGTGTGTGTGTGTGTGTGTGTGTATATATATATATATATATATTTTTTTTTTAATGATAGGGATGTAAAGTAGGTTTGTAAATGAAAAAAAAAAATATGAAACCCTTAATACAGCTGAATCCCGTTATAACGCGGTGCTCTTGGTCCACATAATGAGCACGTTATAACCAGGATCGCGAAATGGTCGGCGCAATCAGGAAGAACGGTTCTGCGAGGACTTACCCGGCATCTGCAGCTCTCTCCACTTCATCAGGCTCCGAGGTGCTTACATACGCTCTCCCAAGCTTTCAATTTGACTGACTTTTGAGCGCAGGAGGGTCACATGACCCTTCTCTGATCAATGACAGCCCAACAGTGAATACATTTTATATAATACACATGCGGGAATTGAACCCTGATCACCCATGGACTGCACTGTGCAGTAGATGTTACGTTTGTTTATAGAGTCAGATTCATCACACCAATACTGTGGTGTAGCAGCTAGAGAATTGCACCAGCATATGAAAGATCATGGGTTCAATTCCCGCATGGTGTAGGGGTGTGTGTATATATGTGTATCAGCGTGTGTCTGTTAGCAATAATGCATTGAATATTATATAAAAATAAAACCTTGGAGATGTTTTTAAATCGGGAGCCACGCTCAGACAGCATTAAAAGCGGATTCGCGCTATAGCAGATTGCGCTATAACGGGGTTGAGCTGTACTAATATTTTGACCACAGGGTAAACGGGTTGGAGTAAGCCATGCTTCTTATCTGTACCAACATTAAATACCCAAGGGTTTAAAGATTGGTACATGTCTGGAGTGTTTATATCTAGCTAGCACCAACACTGTCCTGGGTTTCCATTACTCAATGCAATATAAAAAAATGTTTTTTTTTTTTTTCAACTTTAAATTTTTATTGGAAAGTACAAATACAGCCAATGTTCCACAGCCCATTATTACATTTCCAGTTTTGTTAAACACATGTAATGACGCCTCGAAGACACATCCACTTAACACTTTACAAACAAGACCAGACGAACTTGACAAGGGGACAGGGAAAGAGGTTAGGGGTGGGAGGGAGGTGGTAGGTTGCCAGGCTCTGGTGCAGTTTTTTAGATATCTCTTGTTCAACCTTTTAGGCAATAGCTAAGGGTTTTAACTGGGACAGGTTCTTCTGAGGTTTCTTTCTTTTATTTGTTTTTCCCTATTCTATGACTACATGAAGGTCTGCTAACTGTGCGTCGCTGAGTCGTGTTGTCTAATCTGCCCTTAAAGGAGAACGCACCTAGTTTAATTAGTGCAAGATTGAGGTGGCGTCCACTCCTGGGATGTCTACCTGGGTCAACCATGGATCCCAGACCTTTAGAACATTTGTGCCGGAGTCATTAACTAAACTCGTTAATTGTTCCATCCGGCAGACATGCCAAATTCTGTTTTTGATCTTAGGGATAATTGGTATCTCCTGCTGTTTCCATAATGCTGCGATCTCACATCTTGTGGCTGTAGCAAAATGCGCGATTAATTTATGCGACGCATTTGACAGACCCTGGATCCGCATGCCCAATAGGAACAGCCACGGGTCCAGGGGGATCTCCAAATCGAGAATCCGCTGAATCCAATCTCTGATTTGTTCCCAAATAGGGGCCCCCTTAGTGCAAGACCACAACATATGTCGGAGGTCAGCTGCTTCCCCACACTGTTTAGGGCAGAGAGGGGAGTAGCCTTTTACAAATTTCGCTAAGCGCGTCGGAGTGTAATACCACCTCATAAGGACTTTATATGCGTTCTCCTTTAATGTGGTGCAGATTGAGCTTTTCGCCGCCGCCTGTATAATTCTGTCCCATTCGTCGTCCTCTAAAGTCTCTCCTAGGTCTGATTCCCAGTGTCTCATGTAACTCAGTCTATTGTCAATGGGCGACTTCTGGCAGATCACTTCCCTGTACATTCTAGATGTGAGTCCCCTTGTGTCCGTATCTCTGGAACACAGCTGCTCAAAATTTGTTCGCGCCGGTCGAATTGGCGTTTTATTGTAGAAATCTCTGATCTGAAGGTACCTAAAAAATTTGTTTGGGATATTCTTAGAGGATTTAATTTGGTCAAATGTTTGTATGCTCGTTATGCCCTCCAGATCTTTTAGACGGGAGAAGCCCTTCTGAGTCCATATCAAGAAATTTTTGCTATTCAGGTCCGGAGCGAAGTCTGGGTTGCCCACTATTGGTGTCATTAATGATGTTTTGGTAGTCAAATTACATTTGAATTTCGTGGCCTCCCAAACTTATAATGAATTGACCATGGTCTGCAGCGGATTGTTCATCTTGCGTACCCCTTCTCTGGGTAGCCAGATTAAATTTCGGATTTCAATTGGTGCACAGCATCTCTTCTCCAACTCAACCCATCTCCGTAGGCTTGGGTCTGTGTGCCATTGGAAAATCTGCCCTAATTGGGCTGCTTTATAGTAGGCCTGCAAGCAAGGCACCGCTCACCCTCCGCAGGATGAATGGGACGTTTTAATATTCCTTTAGCAATTCTTGGGTTTTTCCCGTTCCAAATAAATTTTATAATTTTTGACTGGAGGGAGAGGATGTCCGCCTGCACCAAAGGGATAGGGAGACTCTGGAAAAGATATAGCATCTTTGGGAGGAGATTCATTTTCACGCTATGTATCCTCCCAATCCATGAGATGCTCCCCTTCATCCAGGTTCGGAGATCCTCCCCCAGCGTCTTTATGATCTTGGGGAAATTTGCTTTATATAAAGTTTTGTACTCCCTTGTGAGATAAACCCCTAAATATTTGATAGCGGAGGGTTGCCATTTGAACTGAAAATTGAGGTCAATCAGTTTTTCAACTTCTTTTGGTAGATTAATATTGAGGGCTTCTGATTTAGACTGATTGATCTTAAATCCCGAAATTTGGTTAAATTTGCCCAGTATGTTGAATACATTTGGGAGAGATGTGAGAGATTTGGCTATTGTGAGAATGACATCGTCCGCATATAGAGCGGCTTTGTGCATTTGGTCTCCCACAGGGATACCAGAGATATCTGGGTTATTTCTGATGTGTGCCGCCAAAGGCTCTATACATAAGGCGAACAGTAGTGGCGACAGCGGGCATCCTTGACGTGTTCCGCTTTTGATTTCAAACTGTTCTGAGGGGAAACCTTGATATCTCACTCTTGCTGTTGGGTTTTTATACAACGCCAGGATGGCCTGCAGGAGGCGTCCCTCAAAGCCAAATGCTCTCAGTGTTTCCGATAGGTAGGGCCAATCTATTCTATCGAAGGCTTTTTCAGCGTCCAGACTTAACACCATGGAGTGAATTTTTTCTTTTTGGGCCAGATCAATTAGGTCAATAATTCTCCTGGTGTTATCTGCCGCTTGTCTACCTCCGATAAACCCTACTTGATCCGTGTGAATTAACCCGGGAAGAACACTACCCACCCTGTTGGCTATAAGTTTAGAGTATATTTTGAGGTCCAAGTTAATCAGTGAAATGGGCCGGTAGCTCTTACAGTCTGCCGGGTCCTTTCCGGGTTTATGGATCACCGATATTGAGGCTTGGAGCATTTGTGCTGGGAATGAGGCCCCTGCTAAGATTTCATTGAATAACTTTAACATGTGGGGGGCTAGAATTTTTAAATATTTATTGTAATATAAGTTCGAAAAGCCATCTGGCCCTGGGGCTTTAGCCGGTTTTAGTGCTTTGATGACCCCAGAGAGTTCCTCCATCGTGAAGTCCGACTGGAGTGCCTCCCTTTCGCATCTCTTCAAAATGGGTAAATGTGCCTCTATTAAGAAGGTCCGTAAATCCTCCTTTGTTTTCGGATTATGGGTTACCTTATCTCCATTGTATAATATTTCGTAATACTTTTTGAATTCCCCTGCTATGTTCGCTGGGATGGAGGTAAGGTCCCCATCTTGGTTTCGAATTGCGTGAATGTGATAGTTTGGAAGCTTGTTTTTTTAGCTTATTGGCAAGTAGTGTGTCAGGCTTGTTAGCTTTTTCATAAAATTTCCGCTTGGACCAGGTCAATTCCTTCTCGGCCTGGGCGGAGAGGAGGAGGTTAAGACTAGTTTTAGTGGCTAGTATTTGAGTTAACGTGTGGGCATTCTTATTTTTTTGTGGAGGGAGGAAAGCTCTGCTAGCTGTTCCTCTAGCTTCAAAATTTTTCCCTCCCGTTCTCTTTTCCGTTTAGCGGCCAGATTCATAATGACCCCCCTGAGGGTAGCCTTATGGGCCTCCCACAGTCTGGAGTGCGTAGCCACACTCCCCTCATTCTCCTCGAAGTATTGTGTGAGCTTTTCCCCAATTTCCACCTGTAGGGCTGGGATTTTCAGCAAGATTTCGTTTAGTTTCCAGTTCGCTCTAGGTCTGTCTAGTGGGATTAGTGTGCACCGCAGCTCTATAGATGCATGGTCTGACCATGAAATATCATGGATCTCGGTGCGAGAGACCCCAGGGACCATTCTGTTGGATACAAGGAAGTAATCTATCCTGCTATATGTGTCATGTGGGTGTGAGTAGAAGGTGTATTCTCTCAGTCTCTGGTGTTGTTCCCTCCAGATGTCGAGTAGTTGGCAGTCACGTAACCCTTTTTTAATTGTTAGTATGTCAGATCTGTGTGTAATATTAGTGGATGAACATCTGTCAAGGTCCTCCCGTAGTGCCCTGTTCAAGTCTCCAGCGACAATGATATTACCTCTGGCCACTTTGTTGAGTTTCCCAAAGAAGGTAGAGAAAAAAACGGGGGCCGTCTCATTAGGGGCATATATTGTTGCTAGAGTAATTGGGAACCCTTGGATTGCACCTCTTACTATGAGGAATCTGCCCTCTTTATCTTTGAAAGTCCTATCGGGTACGAACGGTATTCTTTTATGAATTAGTATGGCCACCCCTTTTTTTTTGACTTTCGCGGAAGACAAAAAGTGTGTCGGGTAGTCCTTATCCAGGAATTTGGGGTAGTTGTCTTGAGAGAAGTGTGTTTCTTGCAGAAACAGAATTTCTGCCCCTTTACGCTTATAATCTCGGAAGGCGATTCTGCGTTTAACCGGGCTGTTAAACCCCTTAATGTTATGTGATACTAGCCTGAGTTCCTTACTCATTTAAAAGTATGAGATGACTTTGCTGCCGATATCTGTTCTTGATTGATGCACCTGGACCACAATCCCGACCTCCTCTTCTTCTCGAACTGCAATACCTCACTTCACCACCTACAGCAATACACAAAGGGGAGCACACAAGAGGGTACACCTGGGGGGACACAACAAACACTAGACAAGACAAAAGACAGTAGAATTCTCGTCGTCTCGGCGACGTCGCCTCCTTGACGAGATCACCGCCTTTGGGAAGCTGGACTCCTCTCCAACCGCCCGGAGGAAACGTGGGAGGAAGTTCACTCACCCACCGCGTCCAGTCCCAAAGGACTTCACTAGGGCCCAGGAGATCCACCCTCCTCCCCCCTAGTGCGTGGCCCATGCGGATTTTTGAAGCAGGTCACTCCCCCCCACTCCTGCCTCGCTCTTCCTGAGCTTGAATGAATAAAACCTAACATATACTATGCATAACCAGAGTCTGTCCCGGCTTTGTTCACCCCTGTAGTGTATCAGGCTAATCCCTCGGTGTCATGGCCTCAGCAACCTGTGTTTCTTTGCTTCTCCTCCAGTTCTCGTCCCCCTACTTGAGGTCTGGTCCCCGGCCACGGTGAAGCTGTCACCAAATAAAGAAACTCACCCCCGAGTGAAAGAGCGGTGATCCCCGACACCCCAACTACAGATGTCCAGTGATCAAGCAACCTGCGCTGAAACTGAATCCCTGGTGAGAAAATTTGCGGCCTACCTTTCTGATGATGGCGGCCCCCGACACAAGATGGCGAAGCAGCTCTAGAAGGCGGGAATCCACAGTGAACCGCAGGAGCAGGAAGAGAGCGGTGAGCGGGAAACAGGAGCGGGCGCACGCACCTCCGCACTGGTGAGAGACGTCTTCCAAAATGGCCGCCCCCCGGATACGCATCACAGCTGTGCCCCGGAAGGAGCGGCGCCATCTTGGAGGTGGCGCGGAACCAGCTCCCACCGGCGCGACCAGATGACGTCACCAGCAAGACCAAGGACAGCCGTAAGCCCATCAAGGCGTCCAGAATGCGCCGGATGACCCGCGCAGGCCTGGATTAGTCACCTCACCGGCCCGACGCGGGCTTTTTGAATTTTGCGTCTGGGAAGAATAGAAAGACATACGGGAAGGGAATTAGTATAGCGCCGTAGCGGCAGAACCATTAAGCGAGTAAGGGCAGGGTGAGTGATAGAGAGGGAGTTAGTAAGAGGATAAAAGCAAGTAGATGAGAGGAAATAAGCCGAAGTGGAGACATTTAAGGAGACAATACTATAAGAAGGAGTAAGGAAGTAGACTTTAATTTAAAGTGGGGTAGGGATGCAGCAAGTAGTAAGGAAGTGGTAGAGGGGAGAGCAAGGAGGAGAGGAAGTAGGGAGCTAGAAAGAAAGAAGAATAAATGTGGAGAAGTGAGGAAATCAGAAAGCTATAGAAATGTGCAAGTTAGATAGTGGGAGTGGTGACTGGAAGTGGAGTGAAGGGGGACGTGAAGTAGGACTTGGTAGGTTAGGTATCAAAGGAGGTAGAGAAGTGTTAGTAGGTTGGTGAAGACAGGTTGAGTGGGAAAGGAGAAGGGAAGTAAGGAGCAGGGCGACACAAGGTTAAGATAGACAGATGAGATCGCTGAGGAAGGTTGAAATCAAAAAAATGTTTTAAAGCACTTTACTACATTTGTGAAGTAAGGCTTTAACCGAACATGAAAATCAGTATTCTGAAGGAGCAAGTCACTCGCTTTTTATAAAAAAAAAATTTTTTAAAACAGGATTGAAGCAGAGGGTCTCCCCAAGCTGAACCGCATTCATTTCAACTCTGGGACCCCCCCATTTCCCATAATACTTCCCTCCAAAGGGGGTGCCAGGCTATACGATAAAGGGGGTAACCAGGCTATACAATAAAGGTTACCACTGGAACGGTGGGCCCCTGGCAGCTACCTGGCACCATAAGCCAGGGGCCCGGCATTATAACATGTGAACGTTAAAGTGTCCCCTGCCTTTCCACTTTTCATAGAAAAATGGAAAAAATGTGTGGTGCTCTGAAAAAAACCTCAAAATATGTAGTACAAAAATTGTAACGTTCAATAAATGTATATAATGATTCCTGAAATGAAAACCCCCTGGATAATGGATAAGGGATAGCCAATCCATAGGACACAGAACAATCATGTATTAATCACTGCTCCATTGTAATCTGACTGGTGGGCTAGGGCCCCCACGAGCACTGTAGTAAGGGGCCACACAATAAAGTGTCCCAGCATATAATGTCAGAATGGAGAATATGCTTGTGATAAAATAACTCACAGTTAGAGTTGGTAATGTCCTTTTGGCTGTGCAGGTTTCTTCTTTCACAGTAGGGGGTGTGCTTCTGTTTTTTCTGGATGACTTGACACGAAGCAAAAGGAAAAAGCAGGCACTAATACTCGGGAAAGTAAAAAAAGGTTGAATGAAATCCAGGAGAGCGTGTGCCCATAAAAAAAGACTATTTTAATGGAAACCACAAAAAAAATACAGCTACATTACGGGGTACACAGACCCCCACCAACGCAATTCGAGCCGCGTTGGTGGGGGTTTGTGTACCCCGTAATGTAGCTGTATATTTTTTGTGGTTTCCATTAAAATAGTCTTTATGGGCACACGCTCTCCTGGATTTCATTCAACCTTTTTTTACTTTCCGGAGTATTAGTGTCTGCTTTTTCCTTTTGCTTCGTTTCCACTTTTCATGTTCCCTGAGCCTAAGACTCATGAAACGTTCTATATGTAAGTTTTAGGTGAGATATTTGGGTAGAAATGCAATCATGTTGTTTGCAGGAGTTTGGGGGGGGCAAAGATATGAGTAGTCTCCTAATTCTCCCTGGCGTGCAGGCATGATTTGCCAGTACGTGGGTTGAATTACACCGGGGCTGCCCAGTGACTCCTGATTTTCAAGCCCAGATATCCCAGTCCTATTTCCCTTACAGCTATGAGTCTGCCCAAGTTATCCTATGTATTAAAGTATGTTTTATTTCATTTGTGTGTAGCGGTCATGTAAAATGGCTACAGTCATCTCTCCTGCTGACAGTAAGGCCTGGTAAGTTGTGGGCATGCCAGCAGTAATTATGGAGGTTTGCCCTCACACCCTGGTGGGGTGCCCTGTGTATGGATGGGAGTGGTCACATGCTCTTATTCCATGGTTAGTGATGTCAGAGGTGTGTCAGCTTCCAGAGTGTACATAAGGCACAGCACTGTGTCTAATAGTTAGTTCTATCTGAGTCCTGAGTTCTGTAGGAGTTCTGAATAGTCTGCGAGAGTTATGTTATAATAGCTGAACAGGAAGACTGTGTCCAGGGACCTGGCACAGGGTAAAGACATCCCGGCTGGGATAGGGAATCCCTATTAAAGGAGAATTACACCTTTCAAAGGGAAGCACTGAGGGACAATGAGTGGCTAGAGAAACTACTGCGAGGGGCAGTTAGCCCACCTCAACCAATAAAGATGCTCTTAATCACAAACCCTCTCGTGTACATGTGTGGAGTGAATGTACAGAGAGGAGCACCACAGAGGAGTTCCTCGTCAGGACCATCCCCAAGTGACCGAAGGGACCCTGATGAGGTGGAGGCGCTGCAGTGGAACTAGGTAGGACTCCGCACACTACCTCAGCTGCCTGTCTGGATGGGTCCTCCCCACACACCATCATGCGGGAGACTCAGGAGTCCTGTTGCCAACAGGTGCACCACCAGACACTATCACACTGTAATGGGGACCGGTTAGACCACAGGGGCCAATGTGAGATTGGGTGGGTCAGGCCGGGCCAGAAATACCGTTACATTTGGAGGCGAGCTGCTGAGATCAGATCTGTCAACAGGACAGGCTCTAGCTAGGCACACTGGGAAACAGGGAGAGCGTCTGCTGCCACTCTGTGCTGCGTAGGGACGGACCTAGGGGTGGTCAGGGGCTGACAGGGTATTGTCAGTTCGCAGGGACGACCTAGGGGCCTGAAAGGAGTGAGGGGTCTGGAGCCGGGCTATAGCTGACCGAGTCACTTTGAGGTAGTGCTAGTTGGTAGGACGCCAGAAGGGATAGCCTGTTAACGTGGTCAGGAATCCTGGAGAGGGTCTGCGCTAGGCTGACCAAGAGAGGTAGACGCCCCAAGTACTGCATGGCAGAGCCAGAGTACTCTAGCACATTCCAGACACTTACCATAGGGAGCACAGACTGGGAGGAAGGAGTTACAGCAGACACTGAGAGAGTGAGCCTAGCCTGAGGTAGTGCAACATGAGTCCAGCCTAGATCAGGTACACATGTGGTGGTGCATCTGAGCAATCTTTATTGTACTGGTGTGGTGGCTGCCCCGCAGAGCGGAGCCCCATGTATGATAATTGGTACGAGAGCGTGACAATCCAAGGAATGGAGGATCCGCGTGGTGCGGAGAGCCCAAAATGGCGACCAGAGGCTGATGGGGAAGGCACCCATGGCGTGCGCCCCACTGAAGAGCAAACTGTCGCTGAGCTGTCTCTAACTAATCTGCTCTGGAGTGGAGCGAAGGCTGTGGCTGCCCCGTTTTTGTCCTGTCTGGGACACCGAGGGGCCACCCTTGAAGAGTGTGAGGACATTGTGATAACTGGGGGGGAACCCAGCGAGAAGAGCAAACAAACTGACATTTCGGGCTTAAAAGCCACCCAAAATGGCGGTTCCCGCTTGCTAGGGAGACCGCATGGGCCAGTCGCAGAGAAAATGGCTGATACAGAACTTGCAAAAAGCTGGCCGGGAATGGCGCGAACAGCAGAGCCCCGCCCTGATGGGGGGTATGGCGCGAAAGCTACGACTGCGCCTTCATGGACAGTGACTCACTCGGCCCCTGTGCTGAGTCAACCGCTTAGTCTATGGGACCCTCCCCTGATTTCCACCAGGGGGAGTGACTTTCAATTATGGCCTGTGGGAATGCACCCACTGGGCCCAGGGACTGATATCCAGACGGCGCCACTACAAGAAGTAGTTCCGGCCGCGGAGGTAACGTGCAAAAAGGAGGGATATTTTGCACGAAAAGCAGCTGCCAGGAGAAGGCGGGAACTAGCCGCGGCCCAAGAATCCCACTCTGATGAGGAAATTGGCGCGAAAACGCAGACTGCGCCCACCAGGACTGAGAAAGGCGCGGCCTTAATTAAGGGGCATGCTATTCCCCTGTGGGATCCGCCCATAATTGCAACCCCTGGGGGCGGGTTCCAGCTATGCCAGCGGAAGGAGGAGCCGAAGCAGGAAGTGGCTGGCCCAGAAGCTTCTACCGGTCAGTTGCGAGGAACCACTGACCTGGAGAGACCCATACTGAAAGTGGTCCCTACCAAAAGAATGGCCTGCTCCTCCACTGTGGGAACTATGGTATCCACCCAGCCCTACTCGGTACCCGGCGGGGTACTGGTAGTCAGGGTGGCTAACACCGAGACGGTGGTCGGGCTCTGCCTACAATGCGGGCTGCCCGAAGGCATTGTTAACACGGCGGCACGCTGCCCACAATGCGGGACACTATACTTATGGCCAATGCCGACGTTCATTCCGATCCAATCTGCTGACCCCCCGGGGGATACGGCTAGGCGCTCCGCCGAGTCCCCTGGTGCACTGTGGATCAATCGTGCAAGTCCCGGAGAAAGGGGACTGGAGTCGATTAAATCGGCTGGGTCAGCAGCAACCGAGACGGTCGGGTCACTCCCCGACCGCACTGAGAAAAGACTATCGCCCCGATCGGTGACCCCTAAGTCGGGGAAGGCAGAATACTCGGATGAGGATCTCCGCGAGCTAGCGGAGGTGAAATCGAGGCCCAGGACAGAACCGGGGAGGACGACACCCCGTAGTGTGAGTAGCAGCCTGGAAAGCAGGGCGTCCCCCGCAGATCGGCGAGCCGAGAGACGGAGTCCCTCCGCCTCAGGACATGGTGGCGACGGGCGAGAGACGCCTACACCCCTGCGGAATGGTAAGAGAAAGCCACTCACTTACCTTGCTCCGGTAGACGGTGTAGCGGAAACAAGGCCGTGCCAGGCCCAAGACGCACGTGCGGAGGAGATACCACTTCCGGTGGAGACGACGGCGGAGCTTCCGGATGTCGTCATCGAGGAAGAGATCCCGCATGGGGGTCCCACCCAAGATGGCGGCACTTCCGGTTTCGGTGAGGACATCATTTCCGGTGGCGACGGCGGAATAGACGGGAATGATGCAGCAACGCTTCGGCGATCGGGTGAATGTCCCCGATCACCTCAAGGGCCCAAGAGCTGGATGGGAGACCCGCAGACGGATGAGGGTGAGCTATCCTTCTTGGAGCAGTCCATGGACAGCCGGGAACGGGTCGTAGTCCCGTGGCGTATCCCATCTTGCCCCTACGCCCAACCCCACGCCCTAGGTAAAACCCCTGCCCCCATCACATGTTCCCCGGGGTCCCCGCCTAGTCTGGAACTTGTGGACATACCTTTGGGGGGGGAGGAGAGACGGACTGGTGAACGACAGCGCAGTTGCGCTACGGAGGGCATTTCTCGTGGAGGGGGAGAATTAGGCAAGGCCGCGGTAGGCCGGTGGTTGCCTCCTGTGACCAATAAAACAGAGGACAAGGCCCTGGGATCATCACGGTGGTCCGTACCACGGTCAGCACGGACATCGGGGGTATTCTCATGGGGGGATGCGGAAGAGAGTGACTCAGGGGATTCACATAGGTTCAAGGAACACCGTTGGTGGGCCCCCCTCTTTGAAGGTTATGCGGCCTGGATGGATCGTACGCGATTCCTTATTAGAAGGGAGGATGTAGTTGACTTTTGGTGGGCCAAGGGAGAATTCACCCCTGAACAGCGAGACAGAGAGCTGCAGGAACGGTGGTATAAGATTGAGCACAGGGAGATAGAGCCCATGGGTCCCGATACACTGTCAGACCCTGTGGATCCTGACGAACCCCTGTCATGGGTGCTACCTGGGAGGGCAGGTAGGGCTGACCTAATTAGGATCAGTAGAGCGGAACGGGCAATAATGGCTCGATACAAGTCTTCCCACGGGTTGGAGTACCCTTATGTCCCTGAACCCCTCATGGAGGAGATAGAAGAGAACAGGGAAAGGTGGCTTAGGGAAACCATCGAGATGTACCTAGTCAATAAGGGGAGTGACGTTACTGGAAGGAGGGCAGAGGACAGAATAGATCACCTGATGCGAGTGTGGAGTATAGGGAGGAATATACACAAACACAGGGTGACCTATAGGCCCGAGAGGGGACTGCCTAGGCACTATCATGTCACGGTCCTGGACATGGGTGGTAGAGAGGTTAAGAAACCTGACCCGAGCCACTATTATTAGGGGGTACTAAGGCATTTTGCGGGCTCGTGGCTGCTGGTCGGGGCGGGCTTGGCGAGATGTCACTGTGGTCATTTTTTTTTGTATAATGGACAATCTGTGAGGTTAACAATTATGTGTTATGTGTTACAGTGCTTCCTGGAAGAAGGCATTTAAATTTAGGTCCCAGCGAGGACGATGGGATTCACCAGGGGGAGAATGTAGCGGTCATTTAAAATGGCTACAGTCATCTCTCCTGCTGACAGTAAGGCCTGGTAAGTTGTGGGCATGCCAGCAGTAATTATGGAGGTTTGCCCTCACACCCTGGTGGGGTGCCCTGTGTATGGATGGGAGTGGTCACATGCTCTGATTCCATGGTTAGTGATGTCAGAGGTGTGTCAGCTTCCAGAGTGTACATAAGGCACAGCACTGTGTCTAATAGTTAGTTCTATCTGAGTCCTGAGTTCTGTAGGAGTTCTGAATAGTCTGCGAGAGTTATGTTATAGTAGCTGAACAGGAAGACTGTGTCCAGGGACCTGGCACAGGGTAAAGACATCCCGGCTGGGATTGGGAATCCCTATTAAAGGAGAATTACACCTTTCAAAGGGAAGCACTGAGGGACAATGAGTGGCTAGAGAAACTACTGCGAGGGGCAGTTAGCCCACCTCAACCAATAAAGATGCTCTTAATCACAAACCCTCTCGTGTACATGTGTGGAGTGAATGTACAGAGAGGAGCACCACAGAGGAGTTCCTCGTCAGGACCAACCTCAAGTGACCGAAGGGACCCTGATGAGGTGGAGGCGCTGCACTGGAACTAGGTAGGACTCCGCACACTACCTCAGCTGCCTGTCTGGACGGGTCCTCCCCACACACCATCATGCGGGAGACTCAGGAGTCCTGTTGCCAACAGGTGCACCACCAGACACTATCACACTGTAATGGGGACCGGTTAGACCACAGGGGCCAATGTGAGATTGGGTGAGTCAGGCCGGGCCAGAAATACCGTTACATGTGCTTTTACTATAAATGTCTATTCAGCCAGCTCAGGCATCCATATAGGTGCCGGGAAGTCTGCATAGACATCGGAGAGGAGAAGGGATGTTGAGAGGTGTCGGGGTGTGAAGTGGCCAGGGCAGGGCTTAGTACTGGGTCCGGAGAACAGAGACCCCCTGCGGGGAGGACACTCTGATCTGCCAGACTCAGTGGAGTCTGCCCAGTAGGTGACAATGGGTTGACTAGGGGAAGCAGCAAAATGTCGGCGCGTTTTCCCATTGGTCAATCCGTATGTCCCGCCCACGGGTCATCCCAAGCCGGCTTAGCCCGTCCCCTCCTCTGGCGTCAGTCAAAGGACGAGCCCCTATTCTTATCGGTTGGCGGCAGGGTTTCCCATGCTCCAATTGGTCGCTCCTTCCTCCATGCTGAACATAGAACAGTGGAGGGTATGTAAGGAGAAAACCCCAGTCAGAGAACCAGACGATCTAGTGACTTGTGTCGATGAAGCTAGGGCGGACTTTTCAAAGTTGCTGTCACGAATACCAGAGCAACCGGCTTCGTTTTGAAGCTAGGGAAAGTCTGCCCTGCAGAGACTAAGTCAGACGTGAAGTTCAAGTTCTCATTTGGAACGTAGCGGTCGCGGCTAGGAACTGAAGCCAAAAAGAGGACCAGAAAGCCCGGGTGTATATCCCGGTCAGGTTAAGCGTACCGAAGCATTCGCCCTGCACCTAGTAGAGCCTAGATTTCACCCCCAGCAAGTGTGCTTTTAGCTGTATTTTGTGTATTCATTGTGTTGTACGCGGGTTTACCCGAATAAACTGCATTTTGTTCTTACCACCTTGTTTGCCTAGCGAATGATCCCGGTAAAAATAAGTGTAAAATCTCCTGGTCTCCCGTGAGAGACATTAGGGAAGGCCTAGTGATGTCACGGCCACGCCTCCCCGTCACGAGCGATCTAAAGTCCACAGATCGCTCAGGCGACAGGCGCGCACAACGCTATGTGCTCTGTCGCACACGCACTATATCACACAGCAGAAGCCAATGCAAATTATCGACTATGGGGACATACTGTAGTACATGGCACAGCACCCCAAACCCACCTTAGCAACCTTGATACCCTCTACAATTCAATATGTCGCTTTGTCCTCCAATGCAACGACAACACACATCACTGCGAAATGCTCAAAGAACTAGATTGGTCATCACTAGAGTCTAGGCGCAAAGTTCATCTTTCCTGTCTTGCCTTCAAATACTTTCTCGGCAAGCTACCCACCTATCTGAACAAGCTCCTCACCCCTACCACGTGTAGCACTTATCATCTGAGATCAGACTCCAACAGACTGCTCATGGTCCTAAGGTTCAACAAAGTATCCGTCCGTTCCTCCTCATAGGCCTTCATTAATACCACCGGCGGCGTGACACGCGCGCTACCTCAATGCGATGCGCTGCCCGAAACTTGCACTGCAGGCAGGAGGCATCGGGAGGCGAGGCCATGATGTCACGTGAGTGGTTCACTCTCATTGGCTGAACCGCTCACATGACGCTGCCATCGCTTCAGAAAATAAAATTCTTGGATCTGTTCGAAAATTTGCGCACTTGGCCGCCTCGTTGGTCACCCATTCTTAGTGTGCGCTCATAGGAAAACTTTTATTTGTTTTGGTGGCGCACAACGTTCTGCGCTCCGCCGCTTCGGGTATAATCACGGCCTTACCATGCACCCCAAAACTGGAACAACCTACCAGAGACTCTTGCAGATGCTACCAGTCTAAGTGCTTTCAAAACTAAAGCTGTCTCACATTTTAATCTGGTCTGTAACGGTTACATGCGCCTATAATATATATTATCTCTAACTGTGCATGCAATGTCTTGTATATAATGTATACCCTGTTCACTTAATGTAACTATGGATTTGTAACCATGTATCTGTCATCATAACTCGGTGCCCAGGACATACATTGAGAGTTACCTCTCATTTTCAAGTATTGCTTCCTTCCTGGTAAAACATTTTATAAATAAATAAAATATCCGAGGCCTGAGGAGCGAACACATGATTAGGAAATGCAGGAGGGGGGGCGCAGGACCCTCCAGGACTGAATGGGTGAAAATCCCTCAGCTGCCCCAGGGACATCAACTTTAGGATTTCCTGTACAAGTGTACAAGCATACCCCGGTTTAAGGACACTCACTTTAAGTACACTCGCGAGTAAGGACATATCACCCAATAGGCAAACGGCAGCTCGCGCATGCGCCTGTCAGCACGTCCTGAACAGCAATACCGGCTCCCTACCTGTACCAAAGCTGTGCGCAAGCGGGGAGACTATAGAGACTGTTACACATGTGTTATTTACATCAGTTATGCGCGTATATGAGGATTGCAGTACAGTACATGCATCGATAAGTGGGGAAAAGGGAGTGCTTCACTTTAAGTACATTTTCACTTTACATACATGCTCCGGTCCCATTGTGTACGTGAATGCGGGGTATGCCTGTACCACCTGATAAGATTACACAAATAATGAATAATGCAATAAATTGCACCCATTTAAGAAATATAGCGCTGTGCCATTTGTTTAAATAGAGCTGCGTTAACGTTCTGCCACCGTTAACCTGCGTTAATAGATGCGACCAAATCTGTACATCATTTTCTTTTACACTACATTAAGGTGAGACTATAATTACACGTTTATAATGTGAGGTCTATGAGCTGAAAGCGCAGCTTAGTGCAGGGGTGAGCAAATTTTTTATGCCGAGCCCCCCTTTTCATCCATAAAATTTCTCGGGCCCCCCCTGCCTGACGTAATCAAAATCACATGAAAAAAAAAAAAAAACCTTTATTAAACGGTATACAATATAAATCCAAATATGTCTATAAATACTTACATATTTCAACAGCTCGCGCTTGCAAAATTAGGCTGCGTCCACGCTGCCGCTGAGAGAGGTGACATCACCAACTCTCCAAGCCTGAGCGCAGGGTGTCCTGCATCATTTTGCAAGCGTGGATCGGGGCTATTTGTGTGTGGCTGTGTGTGGCTGTGTGTGTGCATTGACTTCTGCTGAGTGCACTTCAAAGTCAGTTTTGTTTGTCTCCCCAAGCGCTGAGCTTGGGAGAGCGTACGTGCACAAAGGCAATACTTTTGGGGGCATTCATCCACCTCTTTGCTACCTCCCTTCCCTCTCCCCCCCTTTTTGTTTCTACCTTCCCCTCCCTGCTCTTTGGCTTGCTATCCCCATTGTCATCCACACTCCTACCTACATTATTATTATTATTTTTTTTCCGTTTTCAATGTTTTCACTTTTTTTTTATTATTTCTGTACATTCATAGTGTGATTGATACAGTGGCAGCCGACCCTTTCCCTCGCAGAGGATCGCAGCGAAGCAGGTTGCCAGCGGAGGAGAGCAGGAACACAGCGCTATTGCAGGGCAGACACCGGGAGGGGCGTTTGACTTCACCGTGCTCGGGCGTGCTCCTCCCCGTACCCCCGAAGCCCCTGCGCGTGTGCGCACACACCATCACGAGGCCGCCACCTGCACTATCTTGTTCAGCCACCCGCACACATCTTCGGCTGCCCGCCCGTGCACATCTTATTGGCCGCCCATCGCGTACAGCTTTTTCGTCCTCCCGCGCAAAGCGTCTGCCGGCCCGCGCACCCAGATTTCGCCGCACGTCGCCTGCGCCCCCCTAAATCTTGCGCCTTATTGCCCCCCACCAGTTTGCGCACCACTGCAATACAACACACACTCTCTCTCTCAATCAATCACCACATACACACACACACAATCCCCACACACACACACACACACACACACACACACACACACACACACACACACACACACACACACACACACACACACACACACACACACACACACACTCCCCCCCCCCACACACACACACACAATCCCCACACACAATCCCCACACACACACACACACACACTCAATCCCCCCACACACACACAATCCCCCCACACACAAACACACCCCCCCCACACACACAAACACACTCAATCCCCCCCCATACACAATCCCCCCCGCACACACTCAATCCCCCCCACACACACACACTCAATCCCCCCCACACAAACATACACTCAATCCCCCCCATACACACAATCCCCCCCCACACACACACACTCAATTCCCCCCCCCCCACACACACACACACTCAATCCCCCCACGCACACACTCAATCCCCCCAATCACACTCAATCCCCCCCCCCCCACACACACACAATCCCCCCCACACACATACACACTCAATCCCCCCCCACACACACACTCAATCCCCGCCCCCACACTCAATCACCCCCCCACACACTCAATCCCCCCCACACACACTCAACCCCCCCCCACACACACACACACACTCAATCCCCCCCCCCACACACACACTCAATCCCCCCCACACACAAACACACACTCAATCCCCCCACACACACACAATCCCCCCCCCCACACACACTCAACCCACCCCCCACACACACACTCAACCCCCCCCCCACACACACACTCAACCCCCCCCACACACACACTCAACCCCCCCCCCACACACACACTCAACCCCCCCCCACACACTCAATCCCCCACACACACACACTCAATCCCCCACACACACACACACAATCCCCCCCCCACACACACACAAAATCCCCCCCACACACTCAATCTCCCCCCCCAACACACACAATCCCCCCCACACACAAACACACACCCCCCCACACACAAACACACTCAATTCCCCCCCCCACACACACACTCAACCCCCCCACACACACTCAACCCCCCCCCCCCACACACACACTCAACCCCCCCCACACACTCAATCCCCCCCACACACACACACAATCCCCCCCCACACACACACAAAATCCCCCCCCACACACACACAAAATCCCCCCCACACACTCAATCTCCCCCCCCAACACACACAATCCCCCCCCACACACAAACACACACCCCCCCACACACAAACACACACCCCCCCACACACAAACACACTCAATCCCCCCCCACACACACACACACTCAATCCCCCCCCATACCTTGTGACCTTGAGCAAGTCACGTTATCTCCCTGTGCCGCAGGCACCAAATAATAGATGTATGTGTAGGGATGTGGTAGGAGCCTCATATGTGTGTTCAGTTGGTGTTTTGACTGTTCAGGAGAGTCATGTGGAGGTTCTGCGCTGATGCAATAGCTGTGAGTCTGTGCAGCTCAAGGCAGAGAAGCTCCGCTGAGGAACTACAACTCCCATGAGCTCCTGGGCAGTCACCTGACTTGAGGAGCCAATCGGAAGGCTAGAATTACGGGAGGAGGAAAGGGAAGCGTGGGGGAGAGGCTAGTCAGAGGGGATCTGGAAGGTAACGGAGGAGGGTGTATGCGTGCAGGGGGTCCGTGACCCGCCTGCATAGGCTAGCTTTACCCCGCAGGCCCTTAGGAGAAACCCCTGAGTCACAGTGTGCTGCTGTGCTGCAGGGACGGCCATAGTGCTAGCGATCAGTCACCTTACTGTGTACACAGTTAGGGACAAGCGTGCGGAGCAGGTTTGCTGGTGAGCTGCTTGGGACCAGACAGCTGCACTGCGGACATCCCAGACAAGCAAGGATTCGGCTGATCCTTTTCCAAGTATTACCGGTCACCGCCGTGACCGGAAGGTAGTAGATACGTCAAGTGCACCAACACCGGTCAACAGGCGCTGATCCCGCCTTAGGCATAACTATAGGGAGACACTAGCGAGTACACACCGCTATCGTACTATTACACGGACACGGTGTGTGGGGCACGCGGTGACGGGATAGAGACACTCATAAGAGCGTGGCTGAGCCACTATTGTACAGGACAATATTCCCTAGGGGTGTGGCCGAGCCACTGATGTTAGAAGGACATTATCAGTTAGCGGTGTTAGGGTATGATAGAGTATAAGTATAGTGTTATAAGATAAGTGTATGCATATTGGGTTATTGCCACGGTTCATATAGAGTATAAGTTTATTATTGCACATAGTAAAGTTGGTTGCACGCATTGTATCGGTGTGTTTCTTGCCCAGGGGAATCTTACATGACGGTGATCCTGGGTAAGTGGAGGCGCTGCGCTAATAAGTGTTACCCCAGGCTCCCAGCTAGCGGAGGCTCAGATCTCCTGGAGCCGTAGGTGTGCGCAGTTACCCGAAGTCGCTTAGAGTGTCAGAAAAAGGGCTACAAATGTCTTTTTTTATATAGCGCCATTAAATGTACATAGCGCTTCCCAGCAGTAATACATGTGACAATCATATAAATTACAAATAACAGGTCATGGGAATAAGTGCTTCAGACATAGATTGTAAGCTCTATGGGGTAGCGGCTCGCGCCTGCAAACATTCTATGTACAGCGCTGCATACACTGGCGGTGGAAACATTACTACTGTTTTATATCAGACCTGACTGCTGATATAAACAGGACTTTAAAATCAGTTGCGATTCATAGAAAACCAGTGTGATCTGCCTGGCTTCTATCTAGGTGACGCTAGAGGGTGAGAGGGTGAGAGGCTGGTGTTGCTGTTTAGGGGGCGGGAGAAGAAATCATGGCGCCCTCCTCCCGTGTGAGGCAGGACAGTGATAGCCACGCGCGGACCCCCTGGCTGCAGGCAGGGCTTGCGGACCCCCCGGTTACCTGGCTGCTGGCAGGGCTTGCGGACCCCCCCGGTTACCTGGCTGCAGGCAGGGCTTGCGGACCCCCCAAATACGTGGCTGAAGGCAGGGCTTGCGGACCCCCGGTTACCTGGCTGCTGGCAGGGCTTGCGGACCCCCCGGTTACCTGGCTGCAGGCAGGTCTTGCGGACCCCCCGATTACGTGGCTGCAGGCAGGGCTTGCTGACCCCCCGGTTACCTGGCTGCAGGCAGGGCTTGCGGACCCCCCAGTTACGTGGCTGCAGGCAGGGCTTGCGGACCCCCCGGTTACCTGGCTGCAGGCAGGGCTTGCGGACCCCCCGGTTACCTGGCTGCAGGCAGGGCTTGCGGACCCCCCGGTTACCTGGCTGCAGGCAGGGCTTGCGGACCCCCGGTTACCTGGCTGCAGGCAGGGCTTGCGGACCCCCCCCGGTTACCTGGCTGCAGGCAGGGCTTGCTGACCCCCCCGGTTACCTGGCTGCAGGCAGGGCTTGCGGACCCCCCCCGGTTACCTGGCTGCAGGCAGGGCTTGCGGACCCCCGGTTACCTGGCTGCAGGCAGGGCTTGCGGACCCCCGGTTACCTGGCTGCAGGCAGGGCTTGCGGACCCCCCAAATACGTGGCTGAAGGCAGGGCTTGCGGACCCCCGGTTACCTGGCTGCTGGCAGGGCTTGCGGACCCCCCGGTTACCTGGCTGCAGGCAGGTCTTGCGGACCCCCCGATTACGTGGCTGCAGGCAGGGCTTGCTGACCCCCCGGTTACCTGGCTGCAGGCAGGGCTTGCGGACCCCCCAGTTACGTGGCTGCAGGCAGGGCTTGCGGACCCCCCGGTTACCTGGCTGCAGGCAGGGCTTGCGGACCCCCCGGTTACCTGGCTGCAGGCAGGGCTTGCGGACCCCCGGTTACCTGGCTGCAGGCAGGGCTTGCGGACCCCCCCCGGTTACCTGGCTGCAGGCAGGGCTTGCTGACCCCCCCGGTTACCTGGCTGCAGGCAGGGCTTGCGGACCCCCCCGGTTACCTGGCTGCAGGCAGGGCTTGCGGACCGCCGGTTACCTGGCTGCAGGCAGGGCTTGCGGACCCCCCCCGGTTACCTGGCTGCAGGCAGGGCTTGCTGACCCCCCCGGTTACCTGGCTGCAGGCAGGGCTTGCTGACCCCCCGGTTACCTGGCTGCAGGCAGGGCTTGCGGACCCCCCGGTTACCGGGCTGCAGGCAGGGCTTGCGGACCCCTCGGTTACCGGGCTGCAGGCAGGGCTTGCGGACCCCCTGGTTACCTGGCTGCAGGCAGGGCTTGCGGACCCCCCCGGTTACCTGGCTGCAGGCAGGGCGTGCGGACCCCCCGGTTACCTGGCTGCAGGCAGGGCTTGCTGACCCCCCCGGTTACCTGGCTGCAGGCAGGGCGTGCGGACCCCCCGGTTACCTGGCTGCAGGCAGGGCTTGCCCTTGGGCACCCGGTCGGCCCCGCACACGGTGAAGGTGTGAGTGTCGTCGCTCAGCCGCACGGTGACGCCGCGCTCGGGCCGTACGTGCAGCACCCGGCCCTGCATCCACACCAGGCCCACCTCCAGCCCGCCGGCTCCTTTCTCCAGCCAGAAGGGAACCGGGCCGCCGCCGCACGCATTCCCTCAGCCGCCCCGCTAACATCTTCACCGGCGGGGAGGTAACCTGGAAGCCGGGCCGCGCTGCAGGCCGATCTCCGGCGGCCGCCATGGTCGCCATGGAGACAGCAAAACTGGCGCGCCTTTTCTGACATTGACAGGGGACCAATCGCGGCTCCTGTACGAGAGCAGCAACCAATCATAGGAGAGGGGGGCTGGGCTGGTGACCCTGCATTAACCCCTTCCAGGCTGTTAGTGTGACAACCCTCTATAAAGACGTGTCTCTGTGTAATAAACCAATGTCAGAACAATACATGGCGCGCCTGTGTTTGTGTTTATTAAGCAGCAGTGTCACATATTCCAACATCTTTTTATAAATGTCAGGGGTCAAGTCTGCACTATGTCTGACCCCCATACAGGGGAAAGTGGTTCTTGGGTGAGCCATACTCCAGCTAACAGTAAACAATAATAATAATGACAACAACAAATATAATAAAGTTAATCTTATACTATATTAGTGAAAGCACTGTATGTTTGCCTGCCTGGATGTCCGGTGTCCCTAGGGGAAATCTCATTGGTCCCTTGGGTCGCCCGCCCCCGCACACCTCTCATTGGCCTGAGGCGGAGTGACGGCCCACACACACACACACACACAACACAGCAGCTCTATACACACACACACACACACACAACACAGCAGCTCTATACACACACACACACACACACAACACAGCAGCTCTATACACACACACACACACAACACAGCAGCTCTATACACACACACACACAACACAGCAGCTCTATACACACACACACACACACACAACACAGCAGCTCTATACACACACACACAACACAGCAGCTCTATACACACACACACACACACACAACACAGCAGCTCTATACACACACACACACAACACAGCAGCTCTATACAAACACACACACAACACAGCAGCTCTATACACACACACACACCCTCTGTCCGCCCCCCTCCCCCCCCCCTCACGTGCGCCATCCTGCACTGGCTCCGGACGGGAAGCGCGGCCCTCCTACCCCAGCCGCTCCCTTACCTCCCCGGCGCTACCACCCGCTCAGGTAAGTCACTGTGCGTCCCGCCTCAGCCTCAGGCCCACTGCACGTCCCGCCTCAGCCTCAGGCCCACTGCGCGTCCCGCCTCAGCCTCAGGCCCACTGCGCGTCCCGCCTCAGCCTCAGGCCCACTGCGCGTCCCGCCTCAGCCTCAGGCCCACACAGGGCGCTTCCTACCGCCGCTCAGCCAGACGCCACATCGAGCGGGCGCCGGGGGGGGGGGGAGCGTGAGTCTTAGGCCCACACAGGGCGCTTCCTGCAGCCGCCTGCACGCCTCACTCAGCAGGACGGCACATCGGGGGACCAAGCGGCCGCCGGGGGGGGGAGCGCCAGTCACAGGGAACGGGGGGGGGGGGGAATCACGGGGAACGGGGGGGGGGGAAATGCCCATACATAAATTATGACAATACATATGCCCACCGCTCTCCACCCCCCCCACTCCCCTTTCCCCCCCCCCGCTCCCCTTCCCCCCCCCCGCTCCCCTTTCTCCCCCCCGCTCCCCTTTCTCCCCCCCCGCTCCCCTTTCTCCCCCCCCCCGCTCCCCTTTCTCCCCCCCCCGCTCCCCTTTCTCCCCCCCCCCGCTCCCCTTTCTCCCCCCCCCCGCTCCCCTTTCTCCCCCCCCGCTCCCCTTTCTCCCCCCCGCTCCCCTTTCTCCCCCCCCCGCTCCCCTTTCTCCCCCCCCGCTCCCCTTTCTCCCCCCCCCGCTCCCCTTTCTCCCCCCCCCGCTCCCCTTTCTCCCCCCGCTCCCTTTCTCCCCCCCCGCTCCCCTTTCTCCCCCCCCGCTCCCCTTTCTCCCCCCCCCCCCCGCTCCCCTTTCTCCCCCCCGCTCCCCTTTCTCCCCCCCGCTCCCCTTTCTCCCCCCCCCGCTCCCCTTTCTCCCCCCCCGCTCCCCTTTCTCCCCCCCCCGCTCTCCTTTCTCCCTTTCTCCCCCCCCCGCTCCCCTTTCTCCCCCCCCGCTCCCCTTTCTCCCCCCCCGCTCCCCTTTCTCCCCCCCCCCGCTCCCCTTTCTCCCCCCCCGCTCCCCTTTCTCCCCCCCCCCGCTCCCCTTTCTCCCCCCCGCTCCCCTTTCTCCCCCCCGCTCCCCTTTCTCCCCCCCCGCTCCCCTTTCTCCCCCCCCCCGCTCCCCTTTCTCCCCCCCGCTCCCCTTTCTCCCCCCCCGCTCCCCTTTCTCCCCCCCGCTCCCCTTTCTCCCCCCCCGCTCCCCTTTCTCCCCCCCCCCGCTCCCCTTTCTCCCCCCCCCCGC